>NW_022194795.1:1244065-1396640 GCF_900067095.1 Fusarium proliferatum ET1 | reverse complement strand
CGTACGTAGTCCCTGAGAGCGGAAAATATGGCGACACTGACATTCACTGTCCTCAGTCGTATTGGGTCAATAATCATAGCCACACGATTACATTCTTTGCCATCTCGACGTGATTATGACGAGACAAGAGCGCGGCATGCGTGACAAACAAAAGCAACAACTCACAGGAGGAGTTGTAACACGACACACTCTGGACACAATGGCCAAGTGATCGCGACAGCCTCATAAAAGGGCATTCTCGAACCGTCCTGTCGATCTCTACGACAGCCTCGTATGAGTTATCGCTTTCGATTCTGGAGAGAAACCATCCATGTTGTCGATCTCTCGCCGACAGGATACCGTATGTCAGGTACGGATGCAATCTAGTTAGACAGTTGAAGAGCCAGTCGATAAGTCAGTTCTGTCAGTGAAGTACGCGTACAGTGCGCACACACGCACACAGCCCTGTTGAGATGTTGCTTTGCTTTGCCTTGCCTTGCCTTGCCATGTCATTTTGTGGCTTCTATTTTCAGCTTGTCGCACGCAATAGCCTCACCTGACGATCATTCCCTGAACAGACGCTTCGAAAGGAGGGCAATGTCTGAGTGCGTTGCTTTTTTCGTGGGATTGCTTTTTGTATCATCGGCCCTCAAAACTTGAAATTGACTCATGTGGCCAAGATTGTTTGCTTTTTCCAGTTCGTCACCGCATTCTAACGGCGAGTTCATGCATGTTCAAGGAGGTGCCGAAATCGGCAGAAATTGCAAACAGATCGAGTTGAATCGAATTGAATCGGATCAGATCAGATCAGACCAGATCAGGTCAAATTATTCGGATCTTGGAATTCCAAGATTTGTATCTGGATCGTGAAGACTGACCATTCTTGTAAGAGGGTCTAACTAGTAGGTACTTAGTGGGTTTGTGTGTATGTGCTGGTATTACCATACCGACTCCGTAGCATACTTGCAATTACGGGAATAGGGTAGGCTAACGAGAAACACCATTTTACTAAGGGATAGTAATAAGAGCCCTTTTTATAATTAAACTCAATATACACATATAGAATTATTTCTTACTACTAACCTTGGTTGATTGACAAGCCGCCTGTCTGCCTGCTTGGTAAGGTGAATTTCCTGTTCCTGCTCTGCTCATGCGTATAGACCGTACAGACTCTCCAGCTTTTAACGATTAGCAAGCCCCGTTGGCTCAGTGGTAAAGCGTATCACTAGTAAAATCAACATGAAATGATAAGATCACTGGTTCGATTCCAGTACGGGGCAATCATTATTTCTTTTTGGCCTCGATGCTCAAACAGCCCTGCATGACGAAACTGGACAGACTTGATGAGCTGCCTGGTTCTGAATGTCTTTGCCCGGGCAGTTCAGCTGCACTACATGGAGTTGAGACATCGGTGACCCTCAAGCGATAGGCTACTTTACGACTCCAAGAGATCCAGTTGATAAATCACATACTTAATCTCTGATGCTGGCTAACACGTGCATTATCTCGTCTGCTGAACGATCCATTATGTCTCCAGCTGTCGGCAAAAACCAAGCACGACATTGAAGCTCTATGAGAAATGGACGAGGCAGCAGGTATGTATTTCCGAACACTGTACTGTAGAAACCATATCGGCAATTCCAAGCATGCCAGATGGCTATCATCGGTTCGCTTAGACCTTCGCCGGTCGCTCAAAACTCAAAAGCCCTCACAGGATGCATCTTCCGTCAGCCTCCAGGACCACGGAATACTCTTTTCAGCGACGCATCCATGCAAGCAATCTCGATATCATCTCCGCGGCGTATCCATGACCCCTCCCTCCCCCTCCCTCCTCCCTTCGTGTGAGCAAATATCGGGCATTGAGCATTCACCGGTTGGGCTGAGCGCCAATAGCTGCGGTTGATGCCCAAAGGGATCTGCAGGGCTTTTCGGTTCCAGAGACAAAAAGAAAGGAAGCCCTTCGGATTTCCATATTCGTTCTCACCGCGGCGGGTATCCTGTCTTGTTTGGTCGCTAGTAAGTTTCACCACCCGTGATATTTGCTTTTCGCTCGTGGTCTAGAACACTTATGCCACACGAGATAATCTCGGTTGGGCAACAACATAGGATTATTGTTAAGGCGGGTAACAATTTCAGATCTCTCATAGATTTGCCGGTAGTCGCGCGCGTAAGCCAGCAAGACACAGGTTATGTGCTGAGAGGGCACCAGATGAGGAGGACAGATCATCCTAGACGTGGCCCTTGGGCTGTGAGAGGCCGAGGGACCGAGAGCGAGGTCCTGCGGAGGGACGTACCTGGGGCACATTCATCAGCTCCCGGCGAAAGCTTGCCAATGTTGGTATGGAAAGTAATCCAGAAGCCTGGGATCTGTGGGTTGACAATGTCCTGTATCTGGATTGATATCAAGCGTCACAATGCAGAAGACGTGATGTAAAGATAGCCTCATATAGTTTAAATTCAGACGCTTCAATGCTTTCTATACTATCCCAAGCACCATTTTGAGCACAATTGATGAAAGACGCATATCGGCTAGTAAACTTCAAGGACATATCGTCCCTCCTCCTTGAGCTTCTCAATCTCCTTGCGAGGATCGATCTTCTTGCCAGCAGCCTTGGCCTCGTGAGCGATAGCTTCCTCGAGTACCTTGGTAACATCAGGCACAGGCCACGTAGGACCGCAGAGGTAGAAGCTACCCTCGTCCTGGATGTAGGCCTTTGCGATCTCCTTAAGGGTCTGACGCATGCGGTCCTGAATGTAAATCTTCTGAGGCTGGTCACGAGAGAAGGCAGATCCGATAAGAGTGACAACACCAGCCGCCAGATAGGCCTCCCATTCCTCACCATAGAGGTATTCCTCACGCTGGTGGCGGGACCCAAGGTAGAGGAGGATGGAGCCAATCTCCTTACCCTGAGCCTTCTGCATAGCGCGGTACTGAACAAAGGCACGGAAAGGAGCAAGACCCGTTCCGAGACCAGCCATGATGAGAGGCGCAGTGTCCTTGGTAGGAAGCTTCATGACGGAAGGCTTGACTGAAGCAGTGACCTTGGCACCAACTGGGAGACGGCTGAGGTAGCGGGTAGCATGTCCGTAACGGGTACGGCCACGAGGATCAACCCAGTCAACGACGACAATCATGAGAGAAACTGAGTTGGGGGTAACAGCCTGAGCAGAGGCGATAGAGTACTCTCGGCGCTTGGCTGGGCTGACAATCTTGATGAGGTCGTGGAAGCTTGGGCGAGCTGACTTGAACTCCTCAAGAATGTCAACATAGGTAGCGGTATCGACCTCGGCACGGCGCTTCAGATCCTCAGCACCAGCGGGGCTGGCGAGAGCCTCAAGCTTCTGCTTCTCAGTCTCATCAGTAGCAAACTCAGCAAGGGCCTCATAGAAGCGCTTGGGAGGCTTGCCAAGAATATCGACATTCTGGACGAGGGCCTGGAAGACAGTACGGGTCTCGAGGAGAGCAGAATCCTCGCGAGCAGGAACCTGAACGAGCTCGGCAGGGTTGAGGCCGTAAAACTCGATGAACTGGTTGACCTCTTCCTCGTCGTTCTCGGCGTGAATCCCGAGAGCCTCACCGATCTTGTAGGTCAGACCAGAGTCACCAAGATCAAATTCGATGTGGAAGATGTTGCGGTCGTAGTCTTGTGGAGTAAGTCGGCGATTTTCCTTGACAGTGATGGTGGAGGTCTTGACAGACAACTCGGGTCGCAGAACGTTCTTGGTGCCATAAGCCTCCTTGAAAGCAAGGGACTTGGCAGCAGCCTGCCAGTCACGGAGCTCGAAAGTCTCCTCAGCTTCTTCCTTGTCGTGGACGACGAAGCTGTTGCTCTGGATGGTAGCAGGAAGATTGGGGTCAACAAAGTCGGCACCCACCTCAGCCCAGGTGGAGGGGACCTCGAAATGACGGAGGCAAAGGCCAACGGCATCCATGGACTCCTCCAGGGTAGGAGGGTGACCCTCAGCAAGGATATGCTTTGCAATATTTTCGGGGGTATAGTCAGGAAGAGCAACCTTCAGGAAGGACAGCTCTAGTAGCAGTTTGGAGAAGAGAGGGTCCTTCTCGAAAGCAGGGGAATAGGAAGAGTCGAGGATGAAGAGCTCAGCCGCCTTCTCCCGAAGTCCCTTTCTGAATGCGAGAGGGAGACGCTTCTCGACCTCATCATCCTTGAAGTTGGAGAGCTTCACAATGACATTGCCACCCTCGACGAGACCCTTGAGGACATCAACCTCCTGGAGAATCTTCTCGTCACCGACGACAATAGTATTCGCGTCGTCAATGTCGTAAGGAGCCTCGAGGGCCTTCTTGGAGGCTCGGAGGTCACTTCGAACGAGACCTCCCTGGGTGAGGTTGTCGAAGATCTCGTTAACATAAACGTTGGAGGTGGATTCTTTGGAGAGCAGGTTGCCAATAACACTGGGAGAGTTAAGAGCAGATGAGTTATCGAGGTCCCAGAAGGTGAACTGCTGAGCCTGGACGAGAGAAGGCAATTTCTTGGCCTCGCCCTCGTTGCCAAAGATCTTGTGGAGAGTGTTGACCAGACCCTGGGGAGTAAAAGTCTGAGCAGGGGTGTACTTGATGTCAAGAACCGCAGGCTCGGTGTCAAATTTACCAGAGAAAGTGACAGCAGTCAGGACATCACTGTAAAGAGCAGACTGGGTGGCCTCATCCTCCACAGCGAGTTCGTTTCTGACCTGACCAAGGACGGCGATTGTACGAGTGGAAGCAGGGATGGCCTTGATGAAAGCCTCCTCAATGAAGGGGCGGTAGATTCGCACATTGATGACACCAACCTTGGCGCCATCTGCAGAGAGCTTGGCCAGAACCCCCTTGGCCACCTGTGACTCGACGCTGCCGAAAGCAACGAGGACGACGTCAGGGGACTCATGGCCGTGGTACTCAAAAGGCTCATAGACGGTGCCGAGCTCATCGTTGAAGAGCTTGAGAAGCTCAACAACCTTGCCGGCGGTGTCAAGACGAGTGTTGAGCTTGCCAGCCTCGGCAGAGAGCTTGCTGTACAGATCGGCAACACCGTTTTCGCTCAGAGCATCAACGACACGGAGAGTCTCGCGAGCGACGCGGACACCATCGTAGATATGAAGAGTAGGAAGGAGAATAGCCAAGAGAGTGGCAAAGATGGACATGTGCTGAGCTTCATAGGTGGAGGTGCTAGCAACAAGTCCAAGACCAAGGTCTTCGGCAAGGCGCAGAGCGGAGTCGTAGTTGGAGATCAGACCCTTGCTATCAGAATAGTCGAGAGCGGCGACGTGGGCGACGAAGGGGCTGGAAACGCCGTAGAGGAGAGAGAGCTGGTCGAGGGTTCCGCGCAGTTGCTGGAGGCTGCCTGAGGGCGCAACCAGGGACTGGGGGATGTGACGCTTGGAGACATCGAAGTCGGGAGAGAAGATGTAGCCCAGAGCAAGAGCACCAGCGCCAATTCGAGTCTGGAGAGGCAGAACCTCGGTGGAGTATCCATGGATGTTCTTCTCATTCTTGGAAGCCCACTCCTTGAGTGCGATATCGAGGTCGAAGGTCTCGGGAGAGTAAGAGAAGATCTTATCTGAAAGCTTGTAGGCGATTTGCTGAACGAGGAGTTGGGCGGTCACATAAGTCGGTCCAGAGATTGATGATAGAGGAACCTGCTGGCCGAAAGGGAGACTGGACGACAACTTGTTGAAGTCTGCCGAGTTGGTCTTCGCCACAGGGGCGGATTCTTGATGAGGCATCTTGAGGGTCTTTAAAGCCAGTGAAGGAAAAGAACAAAACCCCGCGGTTGACTGTTGACTTGAAAGTCAAAAGAGATGGTCTACCAACTGAAACTCAAGTCGCTGGCTCTGAAGCGAGATGAGATACTTTCAGGGCGATGAAGGACTGAAGAAGAGAAAGGAGGAGAAAGAGAAAAGGCGGAGTCAAAAGAGAAGCAAAAGAACCCTTCAAGAGGCGACTCAACGGAGTAACCGTAAGGAAAGCCATGGCACCGATTTACTCTATGTATTTTCCCCTGTCTCTGCCCTTGAAATGGACGGATCTTGCTCGGTCTTGAGAATTGTTGATGCTTCGACAGAATCACGCAATTGAACTAGGCCGACTTCGGAAAGGACTTTGATGTCGCAAGATGGGAAAGTGGGATGACAAAAACAGCAGCAGCAGCTTATAGGACAATCTCCGCTCCTGAGTGGTCGTTAATTTATTTACTACCCCACATGACAGACTGGTTCCCAATGGAGACCCCGAACTTCCGATCCCTCCTGCCGGGGACAACTTTTTTTTTCTAGCGCCCCCGATGGTCCGACCGGCACTCGGCGATCTCGCAATCGGTTGCCGTTCTTTGCTTGACCATCAACCTTAGTAAGCTTCGGAGGCAACACCGAGACTTTACTGGGTCTCAAGATCCAATCAATTAATAGTGTTCAGTATTGCTTATACCACCTGATATTCGCATATTTTAGTTGAAGAGAGTGTGGCAGAGAGTGGTATTGGTCAAATTGATGACTCAGCTTGATGACATGTTTCTAGGGGGCTGTGTCTGATCTCCTTCAACAGACATATCTCGTCCATCACTCGGAATCTTCATTATTTACGGTGTACAGTAGGCCAAAAGCACATGATGATTGTGTGCTTCATATTAGTTTGGTTTCGTTCGGTGGTGATAGAACGAGTTGCCATAAACGTGTGTTTTACATCGATGATAGCGGTCCAAGTACTGGTCCTTACATGAGTAAATTAGATAGTAGATCAGTTATCGTTACATATCGATATAAGTAAACGACTCAATTGTGCATCGATTTCGAGACTTAGGCCTTTCTGGGAGATATAGCTATTCAAAAGTTGTCTAGTTATGAAGTCGAAGACAATCAGAGTACCTTGTCATCGTGACAGTGACTTGGCTTTTCAAACAGCGAGGAAGGAAAAAAGGAAAACGTTGTATTAAAGCTAAGGGTTATATATCATATCAGGCACATGTTTCATAGCATATGGGATAGTATGGGGTCCGCGAATCTACCAATACTCTTCTATAAATATCAAACACCTCGATTACCAATACACAAATCAGCGATTGTCGTACACTCTACTTGTCATTAGATGAGAGTGGGATCACTCTCGGCCACGATATAGGACCGAGTTATGGCGTCTATCATTGTGTCTTTTGAAACATGTCTGTGATTCAGCCAAGAGGAACTTGCCAAGCCATATATGCTTACGAGTTGTGCCACATCGTGAACTGACGCCCGCACCTTAGTAAATGCCAGTGATCAACTATGAAATATTCATGTAAAAGCGCGCTTGGCAAAATTCCGAGTCATGATCTAGATTAAAGGGAATTTGCCACCGAATTCCATCGTATGACTTGGCACACATTCTGCAGCTGCTGTTGTTCATTATGATGGCCGGTTTCATATTTTGTCACTTACAAATCGTGTATTCTTGGTATCTTGGTAGGGAATACGCATACTATCGTGTACCTGTGGTGAGCGTGTGATGCACTCTGACATATTTAGGGCTTCTGAATTACCTGGTGATGAATGATCTTCAAATGACAACCGTTCATGACGTCTGTCAGGTAAGAGAAAAAAAAGTGTCTCGGATTATTCAAGACATAGATCTTGAGCCTCTGTAAGAGTAGGACCCGAGTCGGCGGTACAAAAAATACTAAAGACTGGTGCTAAAGGCCTGGTCATTGATGCCTCACACGATGAAGGTATGTAAATGTCTGCCATGAACTCAATCTCGGCAAACAATAGTTATTTGCATTACGCAAGAGGCGTGCTATCATGTTGATAGAGAGCTACACACGCTAGCTTCAATACTTACTCAAATACGTCGTTTGGCAGATGGAGTTTGCCGATAGCTGGAATACCAGTTTAGGTGCCAAAGCACTCATATTTGAACCTACGATGATTGTCGGCAGCGTCGAACCGTGTCAGACACGACAATCCAGGTTCGAATTGTGGAGTAACCGGAGAATTTTGATCCAATGCTCAGGGCCCTGTATGCGCCGTGGTCTGGGTAGAGGAATGCGGCTTATATGTCTGGACCAGACTACCGGGAAGTTAGACCATTTCCGGGTTATGTCCTCAGACATCATTGGCCACTACCAAATTCCTTCACATAGGTCAAGGCACGACTCATGAGATAGATCGTCATGGCATCTCCAGATCCGTCTATCGAACTAGGTGGTCACTAGGAAGCCATCGCGTGGTTTTCCATCGCTTCCTTGCCTATACGGGCAACCATCTGCCCGTTAATGTCTGGCTAGAGCTATGGCCACGCGGCGCCTCCATTCTCTGGCTTCTGAATTCATTGTTCCTGCGTCAAATCGGGTCTGGGTGGCGGCATATCCGGTATTTGGCTACGATGAGGCGCTTGCTTAATCGTGGAGCTTGTTATGGCAATGATGCCTCTTCAGGGTCTCGTCCGTTTCGCCCCAGATACCTGGTATGATGGCATAGAATCATGGTTCACGCGAGAAGAGACTTCTAGTGCAATCCCTGATTCGTACTTAAGCCTGAAACAAGAACTTCCGGAGTGAACTTGACCTTCTTTCATAACCAACACTCTCATTCATTATCAAGATACGCTCTCTTCCCACCTCTTGTCCCTCCTTCCATTAATCTTCACACCATCATTTGAACCATGATTCAACTTAAGAGTTTCGCAGTTATTGCTACCACCCTCCTTGGCTGTTGTCTAACAGCACCTACAACTCCTTCTGGCGTCGACAGCACAATCCCTGGCAGCTACATCATTACCCTCAAGTCTGAGATCAAGGCTCCTGCAGTTAAGGCTCATATGAAATGGGTTGACGGCGTCCACAAGCGAAGTCTCGAGAAGCGTGATGGCGACAATGGCGTTGAGAAGACATTTGAGACCGAGGCTGGTTTTCACGGATACTCTGGTACATTCGATGATGAGACGGTTAAGCAGATCAAGCAGAGCCCTGAGGTAAGATAACTAAACCCTAACAAAGTTCTTGATGTCTAACAACTGAAAAAGGTCGTCCGCGTTGAGCCTGACCGTAGAGTCAAGTTAACATGGAACGCTTCCAAGCGTCAAGAACAACCCGTGGAACCAGCACCACCAGCAGAAACGACAAGTCAAGAAAGCGAGGACACTGAAGAGGAGGATGAAAATGATCAGCTTGAAAAGAGGAGCGAAATTAACCAAAAGTCAAGCACATGGGGCCTCGGAACCATTTCACACCGTAACAAGGGCTTCCAGAACTATCTCTACCACAAACAAAGCGGTTCTGACTCGTTTGCCTACCTTGTTGATAGCGGTGTCCGTATCACCCATAACGAGTTCCAAGGCCGGGCCAAGAATGGCTGGACAGCCTTCCGAAAAGATTATGTTGACCGACTGGGTCATGGTACTCATGTTGCTGGAACCATTGCGGGAAAGACCTTCGGCGTCGCTAAGAAGGCTAAGATCATTTCCGTCAAAGTCTTTCAGGGCGACTCTGCAGATCTCTCCGTCATTCTCAACGGTATTGAGTGGGCCGTCAACGATATCATCAAGAAGAAAAGGCAAGAGTTCTCTGTGATCAACCTCTCTCTTGGCATCGATGGTGTATCTGGGGCGCTCAACGACATTATCAAGAATGCCGCCAAGTCCGGAGTCATCTTTGTGGTCGCCGCCGGAAACCAGGGAACAAATGCCAATACGAAATCTCCAGCTTCAGCCCCTCAGGCCATTACTGTTGGAGCCATTGACAAGAACTGGAGAATCCCCAGCTGGTCCAACTACGGCAGCTCTGTAGATATGATGGCTCCAGGTGTCGATGTAGTTTCCGCCTCGTGGCTCAGTGACAACGGCACGTACATTGAGAGCGGCACCTCAATGGCCACTCCTCATGTTTCTGGTCTTGTGCTGTATGCGCAGTCCGTGTACGGCATTACCGATGTTGATACCACAACCAAGTACATCAAGAAGTACGCCACCAGCAACAAGGTCGTTGGTAGCCGCCGAGGCTCACCAAACCTGATCGCCAACAACAACAACTTTGCTCAAAGCAGATGATTCTCGATTTACTTGACCTGAGTTCGACGAAAAGAAGAAACTGCGGAAAGGACAGATGATCAAGCAAGGCGTTTGGGATTGAGAATAAGCATACACGGGATAGCGACTGTTTTGTTTTTACATAGACTTTGATTCGATCTTTACAAATACATATCAGTACCAACTATTTTGACCTGGGAGTCTTGATGAACATTTCCCCTGCGATACTTCACTTCACGAGACATGTCATTGAAGACTTGAGAGGCCCTTAACCTTTCTATGGCCAGAATCCAAGGCGATCCAGTCTTAGACCTTATTTCCGGGTTGAGTTAGTTGCACCTTCTCAATCTCTCACAATACAAGTTTCAATTATGCGCTCAGAAATATCTCATATACTCTTAATCAAAGCGAGCTCAAAATAGCAGTGGTGTCAGGCCTTGTCCTCTGTTTATGGTCAGCCCAATATCCCATTTGAGCATGAATGGACACAAATGGCGATGAAGTCCGTGTTGATTGAGAGAATAATTTCCTTTCACTTATATGTATCCAGTTCTTGGGATTTAATTATCTCCTGGAAGTATTTTCACGGTGTGTATATGTTGATCTCTCCCGCATCACCGGGTCTGAGAGAAGCACGAACAAGGTTGGCTTCAAAGACTGAATAGTGGACAGATTCTTTTTAAGAATCTCAATTGATGAGAGACTGCCACGACATGAATTTCGCCCGCGCCTGAGATCAGAGATATAAGATAGATAATCTTGAAGAGGGAAACTGCAGTGTCAAAATCGCTGGAGTATCCAGCAGCTTACACGGAAAAGTGGACAGAACGGGCACTATACTAATTCGCGTTAGAGCAACGCCAGACCTGCACGGTTAATCGAACCCCTGCTTGGATCTTGAATAGGTACCTAGGTAGTAAGTATGTACCTCGAAAGATGGAGATGTTCAAATGATGTTCTTTTTCGGGGGGGGGGGGAGCCGCAGTAAAAGCTCCAGCTCTACTAGCACCAACATGTGCTAAGACAGGTACATCTACCTAGAATTATTGATGAGGTTGGCGAAACACGGATTTAGCACTAGATCCTAAATCCGTGGCCCGCCGTGGAGTTATATCAAGCATTATAAAACCCTTCAGTCGCCATTTAAAGGAACCCTATTTCATAGATCTGTTGGGACTTGCCAAAGAATCAACCGCAGTATAGTATTTCAGGTGACTGCTCACATTTTTACCTCGATTCCGTTTCAAAGTGTTGATCCCTGGGTTTCTTCAACTTTCCACTTACAGCCTGAAATAATCAACCACTCCCGAATATCATGCATCTCATCCTTACTGGAGCCACTGGCCTCGTTGGCTCTGGCGTGCTTGACGCTATGCTCAAGTCAAAAGACATCACCAGGATTTCAATACTGAGCCGCAGACCAGTGCCGATGGCAGCAGGTGATCCCAGAGTCAATGTCATCACTCACAACGACTTTACGAGATACAATTCAGAAGTCCTTGATCAACTTCAAGGCGCGAGCGGCGTAGTTTGGGCATTGGGCATCAGCCAGCTCAAGGTGACAAAAGAGTAGGTTTGCATTCAATTGCTTATGGTCCAAGTTTGTATGAGCTGACAAGGTGCGGCAAAGCGAATATGTCACCATCACCAAAGATTTTCCGGTTGCTGCTGCGAAAGCCTTTTCCAAGATATCACCTACCAAGGAACCTTTCCGATTCATATACGTTTCTGGCCATGGAGCTACACTTGAGCCGACTTCATTTACACCCATCTTCGGTCGTGTAAAAGGCGAGACTGAGAGGGCACTTTCTGAGCTACATGCGCCGGCGAAATTCCACGTCGAATCTGTACGCCCTGCTGGGGTAGATGCCACAAATCATGAGGCTATCAAACCATATATTCCCAACCCTGGTATGCTCTACAACGCTATGTATTTGCTCATGGGTCCCCTCATGAGAACGGTACTTCAGTCGTTGCATAGCCCAACGGAGAAACTTGGCCCTTTTCTCATGAATATGGCGATGGGCAAGTATGACAAGCAGTTGGAGGCTGGAGGAAACGACATCTCCAGTATCAACGGTTCGAGGATACTGGAAAATGTAGCACTCCAGAGGTTGCATGAGCAATGACAGAGCTTTGCAACGATGGAGCGCTGTTCGGCGGTGGAATTTTCAAGAATGGACATGTACCGGCTATGATAGAAATGAACCTGTAGATGAAGCTATACATCGGTCATCGCTGAGTACCTAGTGTTGTATAGTGCAGTTGTTCTTGATCATACCTTACTCTGTGAAGATATGCTAAGGCACGTTCCAGGCAATACAGGTAGTTATATCTTGATTTCGGCTGTTGATCTGAACACCTATCGTCCCGAATAAAAACACAAAGGGTATACCTATTTTGAGACGAGAAGTTCATACTAGCATTTCAAACGCCAGCTCAGTGGTTTGTTTCTCAGCAACACCAAGAATCCACTTTGGATGGCTCGCATTCGTTGGGAGTCTAGAGGGTCTAGAAGCAACAGAAGCGGGAAACGGGGAGGTCAGCTTTATTACCTACCAAGATAAGACTAGGCTCTTCAAGCCTCCGCCTCGATTGTGTATCTCTCGTGTCCCTATTAATTGAGGGTATTTAGCTATGGCTTGGCTTTTGTAATTTTGTTCTTTTTGCCTCTGTTCCTTGCATTTTTGTTACATGTCCTTGGTCTTCTGTGGTGCATCGCTACCAGAGGGCGTACACGTATGCCTCACAATCATTGACATTTCTTTATAAGATTTTATACTGAGCCCCGAAGTTCTGAAGCACGTCATTTTGTGTATGTTAGGTTTTTACCTCAGTACCTAGGTAGGTAGGTAGGTAGGTAGGCATGCAGTTTCTACCTTATGCCAAGCATCACAGAGGCTAAGCTTTTTGCTCATCGGCACGCCCAATTCCCTGTCAACAAGTTCTTGGCCTGAGTCATGACATTTATTACTCACACATCGCCGTCCGACGAAAGAGTCACTGAATTCAAAGACCTTGGTCAATTCTTCATCTCAACTACGTTATTCAACTAACGAGCTTCAAATTTTCATCGCTACAACGCCGGCTATAAAAGACTTCATCCATGGCTTGTTCCTAAACCTTGTTGGAAGCATCCTTCTCGCTCTCATCAGCCTCTCGGGCGTTCTGCTCCACAACCTCAGGCGGATCCTCGATCTTGGTCATCTTGTAGATGATCATAGACGCGAACAAATCACCGGAAACGTTGACAGCGGTACGGAAGCGGTCGAGGAACCAATCAATAGCCACGATGACAGCATACATGTTGGTGAGGTCGACATTGACCGAGCGAGCAATCATGATTGAAAGAACAAGCGAGGCCGAGGGAATCGGAGACACACCGATAGAGGCCAGCGTTGACAGCAGTGCAACAATGACATAGTCGGCAGGGCCCAGGGTAATGCCTTGCGTCGCAGCCATGAAGACAACGGCAGCAGGGAGATAGATGGCGGTGCTGTTATTAGGTCAGTCTTGTGTCGTAAAGATTTATAAGGCAGCAACTTACCCGTCCATGTTAATCAGGCAGCCCAGAGGACAGGTAAATTTGTAGATGGTGGACGGAATACCCCGGTCCTTGGCGCATCGAAGAGTGACCGACAAAGTGGCAGCAGACGAAGCAGTTCCCCATGCAGTGACCCAGGCAGGCGAGATCTTGAGCCAGTACGAGTAGGCATTCATCCTGGTGAAGGCGAAGAATATGATAGGCACGATGATCAGGATGTGGATGAGCATGGTGGACAGGGTGGCTCCGATGAGAAGACCCAGATTCTTGCCGATCTCGCCAATGTCAAGCTTCATCAGGTTGGGCAAAATCAGGAAGAAGACGCCGATAGGGGCCACCGCGATGAGGAATTTGATGATCTTGGTGATCATACGTTCAATCTCCTCGGTAACGCGAACGATGGGCGAGCGAGGGGATTCAATGAGGTATCCGACGATGATGGCAGTGATAATGACTGCCAGTAATTCGTCTTCGGCCAATGCCTTGACCACATTCGAGGGGATCAAAGAGAAGAACATATCCTGTACGACCACGGGGATGCTGCGATCATTTTCTTTGAGCTTTTCCTCTTCTTCTTGATCAAGCGGGGTAGTGCCGACCACTGAGTACTGCTTGGTCCAGACGAGGCCCATCATTATACAAGACAGTGTGATGGATATGAGAGTGGTGATGATGTAGTATCCGACAGTCCATCTCGCGAGAAGGGAACCCCCGTTGCTCATCTCCCGGAGTCTGGTCACAGCAAGCAACATAGAGCAGACAATCAAGGGAAGGACTGCAACTGGTCAGCGACCGACTCTGGCCGAAGAAGCTATTGCTGGCTTCAAGTCAACGGGGAACTTACCAACTGCCTTGAGGGCTCTTAGCCACATGTTGCCAATAATACCAACAAGGATGGGAGCAGCCTCCGGAATATCGTCGACCTGAGTAGCGACGACCACGCCGATGGCGATAGCGAGCAGGGCGGCTACGATGATTTGAAGAGCTGAGCCGGGTTCTTTGAAACTATGCCACCACGGCTTCTTTACAATCTCCTCCTCGGCATGGTCGTGAGGAATGTCGCTGCTGGAGTTGGTAGGCACCTGTACCGGGTGTGCCTCGGACACATCCTTGAACTCATCTTTGGTGGCCATTGCAAGAACAGCAAGCTTGGCTTGAGTTTCAAAGACTAGAGACAAGGCAGGACCGTAGAGAGGCTTTGGCAAAAGACGGAATGGAGAAGAGCACTGTCACTACAATTCCTGGTCAAACGTCAAGAGCACGCCTCAGCTTTTATACCTCATGGGCACTCTCTATCGCCAAGCCAAGCTGACTACATGGGAGCAGATGTTGCGGAGCATCAAGAGATTCTGTCAAGAGAGTGACACCAGGGAATGGATGAAGTGCCCAGAGAATCGCGTGCCGAAACCAGCAAAGATGCGACACATCGAAAGAAACACTCGAGCTTGGCCTGGCTAAGAAGAGAAGGTGAGAATTACGAAATTCTTTCTCCATCGCCAAGACAACAAGCATCAACTCCTTGGTCTTGATGACCTGGTAGCTCGGGTAAGCCGACTCAGAGTCAGTTGTTGGCAGACATTGTGGAGAAGACCAAGGAGTACTGGTTGATTGAGAGTTAGGATTTGCCCGAGGAGGCGACGATGCCAAGAGAAAGTGCAAGCGGACGAGTCGCTCGAAAGAAGAGCCAAGAGAGCCAAGAAGTCGAGGCACTATTCCAGCCCATAACATGTTGTACATTCTCCCCAAGCCAAGCCGCCACACACGACAGAGTACCATGCATTACTAGGATGAGCTCCATGCCGCAGAGATGGGGATTGCACAGACGGGGCATGAGTGCTGGTGTTATCTAGCCAAGCACGCCGTACATTCTAAGTTGTTGCATGTTTTACGAAATACCAAGAGTGATAACGCAGTGCCGAGACTTGCTCAAGTCCCCGCGTATCTCAACGAGAGATAAGGTGTCAGGGATCTGGCTCGCTGGTTGATGCTGGAGATAGCAATCATCCAGCGATGATAGCTTACTTCGTGAAAGCAGCATCACGTCAATCAACAACCCACCAGAAGCGAATGAGCGATGTGGCGTGCTTAGCTACTCGACTAGCGATACTATAAACGCAGGATGACTAACGGCATTACCTGGTGGCTAAACTCAGTTCTCGTACCTGAAGCGGTAAATGAGTTAGTTGTCTCGCCATCATGCCGTCGGACAAGAGCACACCACGATAGGAGCCGGGGAGGCATAGGACGAATGAGAAGGTACTTAGGGCCGGTAGGTTCAATGATATGAGCAACGGCTTCGTCAATACAGGGCTACGGTACTCTCGCTCCCGAAGCACCAGCTCACCAATTCTGAATCAGCGGTCTCCAACAAGCCCGAGAATGGGTATTCACGTCTCCACCTTAGGAGTTGAAGCAAGGATTTCGGTGTGCCTGTTCATGTTTCCCCTTGGGGTGGAACTCTGAGCTGGACCCTGGCACCGTTTTCCTTGCAACCAAATTTGGGGGTTGTTCTCCGTAGCTTTTGCTCCAACCGCGCTCCTAATCTGTGGGCTATAGGGCGATTGTTCAGGAAGTCTCTGATTCCCCTGACCTCTAATTTTTGGCCAGACATCCTCATCAGCTATCGAATTTCTCTCAGCATCAGATTGCAATAGTATATTGCCTAGATGGCTTTCATGTGGATATATCTTTTGCCCCGTTCTCTTGGCTGACCGTGTCTTGGATCATCACGCGGACGATTGCTACGTTCCATCGAGGATCCATGCCACCCATTGCCTCGGAACGATCTCATGCAAAAGCAAGACTTCCAACTCCTTAATCTGGTTCCAAGTCGTACGCCGTCAGGTACTACCGCGATTGTACAGAGTATGTAGGGACTTTTTGGAAGGCAGCGTCAGGAGATAACCGGGCATGACATGGATCCTTACAATTGCCGCATGAAGCGATTAAGCATAACCGGACTCAGGTTCCGAGCGAATCAATCATCGCAGAGGCAGAAACAGGCAATCTGCCTGTATCCTACGCACTAAGTAGCCGGTTTAGAGTACCTCACTAGCTTCCGTGCAAACGCCTGCTACCCCAAAAAAGAAAAGGTTCTGGAAACTTACTCAGAAGAGTCGACGACGCCTTATGTCGACATTTTGGGGGCCACCTGTATTTCGGACAAAACGACAATGAGCAGTCCCCCCCTCGAGCGGTGCGCGCCAACCTCAAGATTCCGATACCTCGTTTCGTCTTGCTCCAGCTCAGCGCTATATTCATCGCAACGAGGGATATTTGCGAATGTCCATGGGTGTTGGAGCCTATCCCTCTATAGCTGAATGTCCGGCCGATGCTACGGTCAACGTTCGACACGAGCCTCTTCGCTTTGGAGACATAGCGTATTATCCCAGGCAATTAAAGCGAATATGCCTTCACCCCGCAGAGCATCGACTTATTACGTTTAAATATCCACTTGAGCCCACTGAATAAAATAGGTGAAAAGAATGGCTTGATCATTGTCAAACGCATCCAACCTAAAGCTACCTGATGGCGCATCAGTGCATCCTGTTTCTCTCCGCAGAATATGTCTACACCAGGGTACTGACAGCCGATGGAGAGAGGCAGCGCGAGGGCATCTGATGCGATAGCAAAGAGAACAACCTTGAAGGTCAGTATCTCATCTGCGGGCGTCAGTGTGCTTGGCGAGTAGTGAGATTGGGAACTGATCATTCCACGAAGGGCATGTGGGAAAGTCTTGGAAAAGTCTTGGGAGATAGATGGAAAGGCTTGGAGGAGGATGGTTGGTTGGGGAGTTGGAAAGCTTGGTATTGGGGTCATAATCGCAGGCGTTCAAATTGCAACGCCAATCCGCTCATAGCCGTCTCTGGCCTTTGTCTTTTGCCCCTCCCCCAGACGAAGGCCAAGAAGATAATATGCTGCTGATTGGATCCCCCGCAACGCAGGGAGGTTTCTTGTTCCTTCTAAGATGGCAAGCTGGGACTGTACGTAATGGAATACCAACAATCAGCAACTTCTCCGCAATTTCCTGGAGTTGAGACAAGCTCGGATATGTATGTGGAGGAGAAAGCTTATGAAGAGCGTCTTGTTGTGTAAGACGAATGTTGGTTGTCGTTTATAAGGTTCAGTCAGGTTTACGACAAACCCACGTTTGTTAGTGCATGACTAGCGGCAGACCATGACCCCCCCCCCCCCCCCCCCCCCCCCCGAGAATCAACCATGGCGGCTCGAAGGAGGGAGGTAGGGAGGACATGAACAGTGCGGCAGTCCTGATACTGCTTCCCCGTTACGTGATGATTTGCCCATGGAACGAATAGGACTTTTGATGCCCTGGCTTAGTAGGTAGGTTGCTCCCGACTTGTCACCGGAACTCAATAGCTACCAATTTCTGTCGAATTCCCCCTGGCGAATCCATACCCAGATCACGCGAGCTTTGGCCAGGTACATTGGAGAAGAAGCCAACTGTCTACTCCGTATGACTGATGCCCGTCCATAACTGCGCTCCTTTCAACCTGAGCCTGGCAGATCTAGTCGGACCATCCTTTGTCACGATTATTTGACTAAAAGATTTGCGAAAATGTCTTGGCTAAATTCGGGTAGTTTGGCTTCTGCTGTTTTTGTTCTTTTTCTCGACGGGCCATAACGAGTCCCTATTGAGGGCTTCTTGCCCATTGTCAATCATGTTCAGGTGACATGATTAGGGGAGGCATGGTCTCGTTTGTCAAGATATGGAATATATCTCTAGATCACGTCCTTTGAGGGAAGAAGATGAAAGAAGCTTCGGGTGATGAGTGTATTCTTGGCATAGACTCTATCTCGGCGATACACAGCTGCGAATATACCTAATGATAGGTATGTACGTAGTATGTTATTGACGTTAAGAGTTGCCTAGACAATTACCTACCTAGGTAGGGCTAATCATCTCTACTAGGTATCTAGAGCTGGAATTGTCCCCAATGTTTTCAAGGTTTTGAGGTGCAACGACGCACAATAGCTAAGACACAGGCTGACGGTACAAACGGCACAAACGGCGCATTGTGCGCTTGACTGTTTTAGGATTAGCTCCCGCTGCTCTGCCGGTAGGTACATACCATATTCACCTTCCGCTGATCGAGGAGAAGGTGCAGTCGGTAGGTCAATATTGGGCAGGTTCTGAATAAAGAAAAGAAGCAGAAACCCAGACATGAGCTTTTCTTCTCTGGCATCACTCTTTTGGTCTCACAGCAGTCAACATGGCTTTTATATGATCAAAACGTGAGGTACAACAAGAAAGTCATCGCCAATATTAAATTGCACTAGTGACAAAGCATCATGACGAGAGAGTCATCGTTTGCGACATTTGTGCGGTTTTTGGCCACGATGCAATGCAATTAAATACTAGCCATGGAAGTAACTCGATACAGCTAAAAATCATCAACTCTACATTCACAGGATTTAACATCATTGTTTATTCTCTTTTTTCTTTAGCCCAAAACAGAAACACCTGGCAAACGCTCGTGCTGCTCAATCACTCAAGGTGAATACAGAACAGAAACATTCTTCACCAAGCACACTTGTCATCCTATATTTCATCACATCACAACACACTAAGCTCAACTGTGAAACACTCCAAAAATGGTGTCCACGGAAACTGTTGTCACGACCTCCTATCTCCTCGGGAACCTGCACTGCCCGACTTGTGTCACTTTGATTCGCTCCCTCCTACACGATGCCTTTGGCGACAATGTACTCTGGGTTTCCCCAAATCTCGTTACCTCCGTTGTTACAGTCGAGCATAAAGAGAACTCCTCGGCTTCGGTTGCCAGCATGCAAAGGGTACTTCAAGACGCTGGCTTCGAAGTCTGCGGTCTCAATACAACCGCCACAACTGCCAATGATCTCTATCGCACGTCCCAGGTTGAAGGGGAGAGTAGCCGTGTCCCCGAACATTCAGATGGCTGGTTGGATTCATTCTTTCACTTTTGGCGCCCACAAGTATCACCTCTGGCGATAGAGGCCGCTCGTGCTGCTCACCTCGAAAATTGTGAAGCATGTAAATCCGAGAAAATCCCCGGAAAGTCACCATCTGATGATAAAAGAGAACTGTTTCAGGTTTCTTCTGTCGTTCCCGATACCCCTACCAGACGTTCTTCTCTGCCATATCCCCTCCAAAAGGTGGTTACAGGAACATCCCCCACTCCATCATGGCGAGTTACACTGTCCGTTGGCGGCATGACTTGTGCTGTTTGTGTCAACACAATCACGCAGGAGATGGATAAGTTTCCCTGGGTCACAAAGGTCGCTGTCAACCTTGTTTCCAACAGCGCAACCATCGAATATACAGGTGGCGATCGAGCACAAGAGATTGTTGATGCAGTTGAGGACCTCGGATACGATGCTGCAATCGACGAGGTTGTCAATCTACAAGGGAAAAGAGTTCAGGCTGATGAGCGCGAGGTCGAAGTGAGTGTCGACGGCATATTTTGCCAGCGATGTCCAGAGCGAATCGTCACAACCCTCAAGGCTCTTGCTCCAGGTCGACTTCAAATCTTCCAGGAGCCCACCATACAGAATCCTATTCTAAGACTCCGATATACACCCAACGCTCCTATATTTACAATCAGGCAGATCTTGCAGGCCATTGAAGCAGCCGACGACTCTCTCAAAGCCTCCATCTACCATCACCCCACACTCGAGGAACGATCTCGAACTATCAGAGCCAAGCATCAGCAAGCTCTGTTGTATCGTGTGATTCTTACCCTCATTTTTGCTGTCCCTACCTTTGTTCTCGGCATAGTTTACATGAGCCTACTGCCAGATTCCAACCACGAAAAGATGTACCTCATGGCACCTTGGGTTTCCGGGCTCAGCCGCCTTGATATTAGTCTTTTCGCGCTTGCTACGCCGGTGTACTTCTTTGCCGCTGATGTGTTTCACGTACGAGCAATCAAAGAAGTTCGGACAATGTGGCGAAGGGGAAGCCGCATGCCTTTGATTCAGCGCTTTTACAGATTTGGTAGCATGAATATGCTTGTTTCACTGGGAACAAGCATAGCCTATTTCTCCTCAGTCGCACAGATGATTGCCGCAGGGGCATCTCGGAGAGAGCATCATAAATCTAAAGCCGAAATGTATTTTGACTCTGTCGTTTTCCTGACGCTGTTCCTTCTCCTAGGAAGGCTCATCGAGGCGTACAGTAAATCCAAGACTGGCGATGCAGTCGAAATGCTAGGCAAGCTTCGTCCAACGACAGCTCTCCTCCTTGAAAAGGACAAGGCTGGGGGCCAGATCACTAGCACCGTGCCTGTTGATCAACTTGACTCTGGAGACATAATTCGTGTGCCTCATGGCGCATCCCCTGCTGCCGATGGTATTCTTGTCAGTGGAGAAACCAACTTTGACGAATCGAGCCTCACTGGAGAATCTCGACTCATCAAGAAGACAGAAGGAGACCAAATCTTTGCTGGGACAATCAATAAGGCAGCAGCCGTTACCATGCGTGTCACGGGCGCCTCCGGGCAATCGATGCTAGACCAGATCGTTCAAGTTGTGCGAGAAGGTCAGACAAAACGAGCACCAATTGAACAGATCGCCGACCTTCTGACCGCCTATTTCGTTCCCGTCATCACTCTTATAGCAATCCTCACTTGGATCATCTGGATGGTGCTTGGGTTTTCCGGCAAGGTCCCAGAACACGAAGAGTCCTCTGATGGCGACTCGGTAGTGTTTGCCCTCCAGTTTGCCATTGCCGTTTTTGTTGTTGCTTGCCCTTGTGGCCTCGCACTTGCAGCACCCACAGCCATCTTTGTAGGTGGAGGTCTTGCGGCTAAGCACGGTATTCTCGCCAAAGGTGGTGGTGAGGCGTTTGAGAAGGCGAGCAAGATTGATTGCGTCGTCTTTGACAAGACAGGTACTCTCACCGAGGGAGGACAGCCGAAAATCACCGATTCTGTACTCTTCCCTGACACTTCGTCAAGTGAAGAGGAACGCAGCACTTTTCTGTCAGCACTCAAGGCTGTGGAAGAGAGCAGCAGCCATCCTATAGCCAAAGCGATCGTCTCCTTCTGCGGTGACGCTCCGGCTAGTAATGTTCATAATCTCGAGGAGTTGGCTGGAAGGGGTATGAAAGCCTCATTTGAGGGCTTTGACAACCAAGAGATGGACATGATTATCGGCAACGAACTTCTCATGCGAGAATTTTCAGTAAATTTATCGCCTCACATCACTCCACTTCTCGATACCTGGAAATCCGAAGCCAAGTCAGTTGCTATAATCGCCACGAAAGTATCATCCGCCGATGCCTGGACACTTGCCGCAGCGTTGTCCATCTCGGATCCGATCCGTCGTGAGACCATTCCTGTCATCCGAGCGTTAATTTCTCGTGGTATTCAGGTATGGATGTTGTCTGGTGACAACGTCACCACCGCCCGCGCGGTGGCGCAGCGCGTTGGCATACCCTCGTCTAATGTCCTGGCTGAGGTTCTCCCATCGGACAAGGCAGCTAAGATCTCATCTCTCCAAGCCTCTCTACACGCACGCGGCTCAACGACCAAACGCGCTACTATCGCCATGGTCGGCGACGGGATCAACGACTCCCCCGCGCTCACGACGGCCGATGTGGGCATCGCCATAGGAACGGGAAGCGACGTAGCCATTAGCAGTGCGGCATTCGTGCTTGCAACGTCACAGCTTACGGCTGTAGTCACGCTCTTGGATCTCAGCCGCGCCGTCTTTGGACGGATTCGTGTCAACTTTGCGTGGGCACTTGTGTACAACATGCTTGCTGTGCCCGTTGCGGCTGGGTGCTTCTATGCGGTTAAGACTTCAAGTGGAGAACGTGTAAGGCTGGATCCGGTGTGGGCGGCTCTCGCGATGGCTCTATCAAGCATCAGTGTGGTGTTGAGCAGCCTGAGCCTTCGGGTTCGGGTTCCTGGAGTGGGATTTCGCTCTCGCAAGGTTGAAATGGAGGAGTAGTATTAGGAACAGCGGTAGTGGTAGCGGTAGTGGTAGTGGTAGTGGTATTGGCAGTGTCAGTGTCAGTGTTGGCAGTGCCTAATGGTGTAGCTGCGTATTATGCCATCGCTTAGATAGTACGAGCTCAGCCTCAAGAATCTGAAATTCAGGGTTCTCTTAGATATGCACAGCTTACTCTTAGGCTCTCACGCACCTCGTGCCATGCATATGCCATGTTGCCAATCTCATGTGGTGAACCAATGGACGGATTCTCGCAATTACCCCGTCTCGAAAACTTTGCCCAATGTGATTCTCCTTCGGTCCCGGCGGAGGTTACAAAGAATATGTCATTCACACCATTTTGATTTTCGTTGGTGTGAGCTGTGAGCCGTTGCTCGTCCGAGGGATCCGTGCAAGCCGTGATGACTTCACAGCCACGATCGATTAAATCTGTCCTCACTCAATTGAGCCGGTGCCGTTGCATTATGGAGCATTGCCGACTTAGAGAGTACACAATATGTATACTACGTATGTACAAATGATTTAAAACATGGTTTAATTGAGCAAACTAAAAATATAACACGTTGAGGTTGAGTAGAGATAAGAGTTCAAAACACGTTTCATTGCGAATGAAACATGACGAGGTTCATGCACTCATCAACCTCGTATCAAGTAAAGCAAACTCCATAAAACAAGCTCTACTCGTATTTGTCCGCCACCCGCATACGCAACCGTCTCCATTATGTATGTACAGTAGACACCCCCTGGGGCTCTTGAGTGCGCAATCAAGTATTTTCACTTGAGTCATTCAAGAAAAATGCACTATAATGCAATGTAATTTCACACACACTCGCTCTCTCTGTAGTAATTGCATTCGGCAGTGTTTGTTTGCTTACGTCTCTGATCCTCCATTGGACTCGTCAAAATCCGAAATCGAAGGATTTGACTGTTTGCAGTAGAAACGATTACGTGATTGGTCAAAGCCCATACCAAGTAAGCCTAGGTACCAAATTTGGTAACTGGCCCCAAACTGTAGGGGAGGACCCTGTAAAGGCGCATCATCAGGCATAAGGAAGGGCTTATTCTAAGGCACTACCTTACCTAACCCTCCATAGGTACCAACACTGACTTACACACATTCACTGTAAGAAAATGGCTTGCAGTTAACCTCGCAAGGATGAATCCATGGATGGCACAGCACAGCACAGCACAGCACAGTAGAGGCATGGCACTACTATTGATGACTCAACACTGGATTGGAGACAGTTCGCGGCATATCGCCCGATTTGTATTGCAAGGACTAATAATACTAATTTGCAGTTTGGTATCTGTATTGTTCTTAGATGTTGTAGTTGTTGGTTGGGCCCCCAAAGATGTATGCCCCATTAAATAACTCCATGATCCAAATCCTACCAAAATGTGGCAGTGTATGATGCCTACTCCTTATCCTGATCCTATTCCCATTCCCATTCCCATTCCCATTCCCCCATCATGTATACCCAATAGCAATCGTGGGGCGTAATACTTTGTAGAGGCCGTCAAACAACATCGATGCTGCGTAATCCCGAAACGATCCAACCTAGTCCCGTGACAGTGACCCAATAGTAATAATGCACACGCCCCCTTATCCCCGGGGAGGCTTCTGTCTTTCATGCAAGCCACAATAAACGCCGGTCTTTCAGTGGAAAGACTGTAGAGTAGAAAAGTAAACAAAGTGGTTGTAATAGAACAAAGGGAATAATGCCGAGCGGCTTGCCGGCCAACTCATAATGTATCTGGTTCTCTTAAGAAAACAGATGGAGAAGTTTCAAAAGTAAAATAAAAATAAAATCAATAACCAACGCCATGCCAAGGTTTCTTTTTCGATGCGAAAAGTAACGGATGCAAAGACCGATGTAGTGATGCCAAACAGCGGTCCGTGTAACGCCAAGACTATGCATTAGGTAGGTGTCGAGCGCGGGCCAGATCGTGGGTAGCTATTTATCGCACAGCGACGCTACCACCGAGAAGACGACCCCACATGCCGCGCCTTGAGCGCTGCTGCTGATGCTGATGTTGCTGCTGCTTCTTGGATGATGAGGTCTCATGGAGTTGCTGGTACTGTTGGTACTCATCGGCAGTGATCTCATAAGGAAGCATGCGGCCAGCAGGCATGTGAGCCTTGGGGTAGTCAACATCAGGAACGATCTGGACGGGCGAGTCGTAGAGACTGCCTTGTTGAGACTCGTAGTAGTAAGGCTCAGGCTCGGAGGGCTCGAGAGGAGTGGTAGCTTGTGAGTAAGCGCGGCCAGAGGAGACAGATGAGGCGTAAGAGCTAGAAGAGCTGCTGTAGCTGAGACCAGGAGGAGTGAAGTTTCCAGAAAGGTTTCGTGCGTGCTCGGGTGTTGATCCTCGAGAGCGAGAGTGACCGCGAGAAGAGGCAGGGCTGGGATATCGGGTGGAGGCGGCATAGAGCTCCTTCTGTCGTCGCTTCTCCTCACGGTGTCGGATCTTCCTGGCATGTCGCTCGGCAATCTTGTGGCGGAGGGGCTCAAGGAAGTCGTCGAGGTCACGGTAAAGGTCCTTCTCGGTAATTCGAAGATCCCACTCAAGAAGGAAGAGAAGCTGCTTCTCCATAAGGTTGACCTCGGTGCGGCTGAAGCCAAAGCTGTAGCACTCGGTGGTGATGTGGCTGTAGTTGGCCCAGTGCTTGTTCTTGGGTGAGCTATCGTTGAGGTACTTGGCAGAGAGAATCAAAGCAGCAAGGAAGATGCGGTGGGCGGTGCATCGCAGACCACGAGCCATGGGCTGGAGCTTCGACTTTAGGCGACCGAGGTAGACCAGTGTTGACATGAGAGTTGGGACCTGGACGTTGGAAGAGACGACGAGCTGTGTGATGAACTCCTCCAGGGTGGGGAGAGCTCCGTCTTCGGATCGAACGGTTCGGGGCTCGGGGCTCCTGGGAGGAGTTGGGAGGTTCTGGCGAGGCTCGGCGGGAGCGGGAGGCATGAGAGTCGAGTCGCAGGCAATGACGTTGTGGGCGGCTTGGGCGAGGTATGCGATCATATCGCGACCCACAGGTTGGTAGACGAATTGGTCCAAGGCGGTCTTGTTGAGTTCCTCCATGGTGAGGTATCGTAGTGACGTTGTAGAAGCCATTGTGTGAATGCGGATGTTTGAGGGAGAGGAGGAAAAGAGGTTGTATAAGTGGATGGGAGAGGTTGATAGAGATATACTACACGGGAGGGCGGACCGTGTGTAAGTGAAGAAGGTGGGGTGAGGTTGAGGTGGAGGTTGATAGGCTGTGAACCTTGACCTATTGCAAAAGCAGAGCAAAGCAAAAGCAAAAGCAAAAGCAAAAGCAAAAGGCAGATGATTAATCTCTTGATTGAATGTGACTGGAAAGAGGAACCAGGGGTCAAGCCAGATGAAGGTGCGTGAGGATAGATATATCAAGAGATCAGAGGCTCATGTGAGGACCCTAAGAAACTGGCTTCGTAAGTAATGGAGCTAAGGGTGACGTTTTGGGTGTGAATGTGGAGGATGGATCATGGAGGGGGGGCAGGGGCGTGTCTTTTGGAGGCTGAGCGCCGCGTCTCTGTCTCTAATGCTAATGCTAAGGCTCGCTGAAAAAAACTCCAAGCCCGACAGGGGTTCACAGCGAAAGCGAGCCCAGTGCCACAAGCGGGCTGGGCTGGGCTGGGCTGGGTTGGGTTGGGGCGTGCAGGGTACAGACAGGTAAAGGTACAGGGGGGGTCACTCACTGGGTCGTAGGGGAAGACTTAGTCGGAGAGATGTCTCAAGACTAGGTCAGGTCCAGTTATTCAGTGGACTGCAGCGAGCAATGCAACTAACAAGCTGCTGGGGCGGTCTGGCCGGGAGGGGGGATAAATGCTTGGCTTGGGGTTTCTTTGGTTCGCTGGTGATAGAGCAAGATGCCACTCAAAAACCTGAATAGGTAGGTACAGTACTTCCGGGTGGCGAAAGAGAGCGAGAGCAGACCGTGGCTTGGGAGGAAAAGAAACCTCAAACAGTACAGTAACAGAATGATGATCCCTGTACTGCGTATCGTTGCGTATGTATCTTTGCGTTGCGTTGCGTTGCAGAATGCGGCGTAGCAGGTAGCAAATATCACAATGTCTCGCCGGTTGCTGTGCTGCGTCCGTCTCGGTATTGGCTATGTCTCAGTTTTTTCTTGTTCGTTTTACCGAACAACGAGATTGTAACTGATTATTAGACTAGGTAGGCGTTTGTTTTCAGAAACGTGCCGTGGGTCCTTTGTTTCGATTGATTCTGAGATTAATTAAAATGCCAGAAACAATTAAGCCAGCAACAAGGTCCAGGTCCAAATTCGGTAGCCGCGAATCTAGAGGAGAAGTGCGTGAAATGTACCTGGTGATAATGGATGTCGCTGAGAGCTGTTTCTTTCTGCCGGGTATGGGATAAGGCGTTCGAGGCCCTGCGTTTGGCACGGCGATGAGCGAATAGCGGAAAAAAGAAGATCGACACCTTTCCAAAGCCGCTCAGGAACTGCGCGGACGGGAATAAGATGAAGCGATTTAGACTTTATGTCGCTGTGGCTTGAAGCTCGATCTGGGCGAGATGCGAGTCTAAGTTGACAGCTGTGGGGGGAGGGGACTCGGGAGGCTCTGGGTGCTCTGGAGTGAACCGGAGGAATGGTGGTTAAAGTGAATGATGAACGAACACTCGAGATGACTGAGTTATTTGAAATAGGTGACGTGAGTGGATGATGTCCAAGGCTGGCCGATAGATCAAGATCGGTCTATTGGTGTAGATGTTTGATGGTGATGAGATCTGATGAGATACTCTGGAAAGGAAAGAAGAGTTCAAGAGTTATATAACCAAATGATGGTATCAAGACCGGCTTGACAAGGGAAGGAATATTGGTTATTCGGTTCTTGATTAATCCAGAGGGTCAGGTTGGACTGGAATTTTAAGATTGCATACAAAGGGAGACAGCTTGCACCTCCGCAGAGTATTGAATTGAAGGGTTGAGATGGCGGTTGGCGAGCCTGCACCAAACGAGAACCGATCGATAGGTAGTTGGTTGGTTAGTGGGCGGGGGGATTAATGATGCGAGAATCGTCAAGACTCCTGGTCGGTTCCGTCGAGCTAGGTACCTCAGGTACGTAATTATTGTTGTCCAAGGGATGGGATGGGATGGGATGTGCTGTACCTGCCAGAGGTATGCGGGAATGGATGGTCGAAACGGGCGTGGCAAGACGAGGCAAACGAGAAACAAACACTTTTTTCAATGTATGATCGGCCCCAAGAATTCCAGACGCAACGGGGAGAGAGAGAGAGAGAGAGAGAGAGAGAGAGAGGAGGTGGTGGTGGTGGTGGAGTCGGAGTCGGATTGGGATAGGATGAAGAGTGATAGTAATAATAATCAAAAAAGTCGAGACATGAAACGGAAGCAATGGGCATCTTAATAGTAATACCTGGTCTTGCTCTGTCTACGCGAGAGCCTCGAGATTGTGAAATTCATTGGCTCACTTCACTTGATTACGATGGATGGATTACTAGGTGGGAACCTCTCTGTAGATGCGCTGGGCTGGCTACGAATAGAAGCACAGCTAAGCCCTTTCAGAGGCAGAAGAATCCTCCTCCAACCAAGCAGCAGGATAGAATCTCGAGGCCCATGAACTCAGAACCGCCCAGCAGGACCGTGTATGAGTTTTTAGAAACGTTGAATTCCTCCGGCCAGTAGAATCTCCAGGCTCTGCATCTCTCTAGACGCTGGGGGAGCCAGGGGGCCGGGCTGCCTTGTCCGTGCGTGATTGGCCGCACAAGAAACATCAAACAACGCGAAACTGGCTGCGGGCATTTCTTTGGGCGGCTCTGCATCCCACGATTGGTCGACGTGCAACTTGACTTGAAACCGGGCTATCTGATGCAAAACTGGGGCTGGCTAGACTGGTTAGACTGGCTAGACTGGCAGGCTGGGTTGGTGAGGGGGAGGCAAAGACAAGACGAGAGGCCTTGAAGACACAAAAGATCAAGATTAACGCAACTAGAGTTATTAGTCAAGGACCCTGCATTTCTTCACCTCTTGAACGCGTACCACGAGTTGGATGATCTACAGGGCTCCGAGTAACAAACCCCTCACTCACGTTACAAACATGGTTATAGATATGTTTATCCTGAACATCCATATATATAAGCGCTCATATATAGTACCCTCAGGCATTAAAACAAATGCACCGCCGTTTAACAGAGAATGAATGAATGAACCCACGCATGCATGCACCGCTTGAACAGCTCAACGACTTTGACGTACAATCGTGGCGGTTGAGGTTACAGTGTTTCGGCTCTCTCGTCCCGCCTCGTGCAGCTGCAGCACTCATACGGCCACGACCGCAGAGACAGAGACAGGTCAATCTCGCTCCGAAAGACGCGGTATCTTGCATGTTGATCGCACACGTGTTTCGGCCAGAAAGGCTCTGTCAGCCAGTCTGTACTGTAGTGTACTGTACCTCCGTGATGAGAGTCCTGCGCTGCTTGAT
Source organism: Fusarium proliferatum ET1 (assembly GCF_900067095.1). Classification (NCBI taxonomy): domain Eukaryota; kingdom Fungi; phylum Ascomycota; class Sordariomycetes; order Hypocreales; family Nectriaceae; genus Fusarium; species Fusarium proliferatum. The sequence goes on along the minus strand of NW_022194795.1, from coordinate 1,367,683 downwards.
ACATGCTACGCTGCACTGTACCTGTGGCTGTCTGCAAGTATGTACGAACGACCGATCCAAGCCCTGCATTAGGCGAAATGTCAAAAAAAAAACATAAAACATAAATCACTGGCTGTCATGATTCATTCTTTGCGCCACTCTCTACGCTACGCAAATCAACGGCAGAAGCAAATAATGTGAGACGCCAAGAGGAGCTGACTTGCGACACTCTTGGTTCCTCTTTAGCCTTTCTCGTTCGTCTGTGTTTCCTCTGGCTTCGCTTCAGGGTAATTGCCTTGTAACGCAGACAGAAACACAAACGAACAGCCAGCTCAGCTCAGCACAGCACAGCACAGCACACTTCAAACACCCGTCGGCTAACCTTCAACTACCCGGTATTGTTGTTTGTATGTACTCCGTAATGTACGTATCTTGATCTAAACCCCAGCTGCCCGGAACAAAAAGAGAGGCCAATGCGTTCAATTCCACCACGTTGTTGAACTGGTCTGTGTGCCGTGTAAGTTAAGTTATCGCACCTAAAGACTACCTACTGTATAGCACTCCTTCACGATGGAGGTTTATACTAGCTTATCAGACCACTTTTGTCTTCCCTTTTCTTTTCACTATTTCAAATAAGCGCAGCCATATCCCAATCGTGAGACTCAAATTCACTTGGTGGCGCTTCACTCAGACCCAAACCCTTGGGTCCAGATCCAAGCGAGCGAGACCTGTAGCGGAAAGGAAAGGAAAGGAAAGGATGGCGGATTGACGGGGCGTCGTCCACCACCGAGTCACATTCCTCTTCCTCTCGTCACCGACCGTTTCTTTTTCTCTGCTTCCGGTTGTGCCTCATTATTTTCCCTGTTGTGATGGCTTCGTCTAGAGGCCGACGGCGTTCGGAGGACAGCCACAGACCCCAACACAAGAGATGCAGTAATCGTTTGGCTGGCTAAAACTAATCATTGCCAGCATAACAATGCCTCAAGAACGAGGTCTTGGCGATCCATAGTATCAAACCACGGGTTCAAACCTGTCCGTTCTATGGATAGCACTATCCACAGCGGCCATCCCGCAATAGACTCATCGAGTCCTATCGGTTAACATGCTTAGTCCACTGGGCCAAGAAGGACCTCCCATTTCGTGCATATGCATTCCGGGCTTCATGGGACATGCTCTCCCTACAGATGCGTGTGGTGATAATGGTCAATCACCGACCTCCTTCACCTGACGCTATCAGCCAGCCTCGAGGCGATAGCCCATCAAATCAACCGTGTCATCCCTTGTCTTTTGTCCATTGTCTGTTTGTAGACTGTTAGACTGTCCGTCCTTGAAGATCAAACTGCCATCTGTCTCAGTCCATGCAAATAGTCCGCAGACTCTAGGCCTGAAGGAGAAGCACTAGAGCACCCCCTGCACAACATCTCTCCTGTGAGTGCTGCGAGATGCAACCACCAGGCTTCACACACTGACTGATCCCGTCGGTCGGCAGACGCCACTAGCTTGGCTCGGGAGCAGCCCGTTTGAGGAATGCACAGGTAAGAAAAGGGTGGGCATCACCGCCAGTGGCCCACGCGAGGGAGACTTTTTATCCTTACAGAGGAACACCTGATCTGATGATTACGGCCCTTCCTGTGTACCTACTGCTATCTATTACTTGCAAATCTTGCCCTGACAAAGGAAGAAGGGCTGATCAATAAACCCATTCAGTGTGATGAGACCTATCGGCTGAAGCCACTCGAAAAAGAAGGCATCGATGGTCAATTCTGCATACCAACCAAGAGGCCCCTGCACTAAGAGCAAACGCCCCCCTTGACCTTCAAGATCCCCATCGAGCTCGACCAGGATCTTTGTCCCCATTCCCATTTTTAGCCTTTTCCTCATCAAGACTCATTCACTCACTCACAGCTCACAGCTCACAGCTCACAGCAGCCCTACGCTATGTGCATACAATTGTCGGCCCGCCGTAGATTCTTCAGCCAAGTCGAGATTGAGTTAGCTTGGTCAATTCGTCTCTCCTGCCATGAGGGCGTCGAGGATCGGATGTGCAGTGATCATCTGAGTGTATCGCGAGATCTGGTGGGCTGATTGAGTTTATTTTCCCAAGTGACGAGGTCTCTAGCATGACCGTTTGCATTCACTTGTTCCTGGAGGTCATGTCACTACTAATCTACTCATCTCATCGGACGCATCGTACATTAGAGAAAAACTCTTTCTCACCGCTGTTGATCTTGGTTGGAGCCATGGAATCTGCTGTAACCACTGACAGTTCACAGGGAGTCATCCATCCATCCATCCTCTCACGATAGTCACCCACAGCTGTCCACTCACTACCTTAGGTACAGTAGGTATCAAGCCCCCTAACCCCTGGCCCCTGACCCCTGAGCCATTCATGGCAAACGCACTGAAGCCACAATTGCCACCCCCCCCCCCCCCCAAGATCCTCTCATATCTGGCTCAAATGATTGGCCAGCCCCGCACATGTATCCCTGACGCCTGCATGTCAAAAACGCGTGGCTCTGACTCGCTGCGAAAGAGTTTGTTCCGTGTAGATGTGGCTGAGGGTGGTTTACATAAGGTAGGTACGCAGAGGGACTGTGGCTCATGCTCCGGATGTGGACTGTGGCGACGCCGACACGTATGTACCTAGGTATGTACGAGACCGGCCGGCCGACCGACCGCTTTCGGGGCCTGCAGTTCCCCGTCTTCCTCCCTGCAGGCAGTTCAAGGTCAAACCGTATTATCGTTTGGCTGGTTTCGGTTTATGCAGCTATTCGCGGCATGTTTTGTGGTTGATTATATTACTAGTAGTTGGTTACCTCCACTCATACTACCATGTCCATCCATCCTTCTTACCTTGGAAACCTGACATTCAAGACGGGCATCTTCATTTGGTCTCAAGGCCCAACAAACCCACAAACTCTTAAGCATCGGCCGGCCACTGTCTCGGCTCCTTCATGCCCTATTCCCAAGGTGTCTCCTAGTAAAAGTGGCTGCTGAGGGGTCAATGCCATCTCATGACCTGGTCTGGGCCACTCTGTCCGCGTGGTTGGGCTAGCTCAGTAGTCTGTCTAGCCTCCCTCATCATGCTCATGCCCAACATCAACACCAACACCATAGCTAGTTATTGCTCGTGACGATGCGGGGGAAGATAGACTAGGGCCAGGCTAATAAACTAAAAGTTACTGCCTTGAATCCATCCGCGATCGGGGCATCAAGATGACTCCTCATATTGCGGTGAAGACAAGGTCCAACTCGTATTCAATGCATTGGATGCTGGATCTACGCTTAACCGATCAATCAATCCAACCACACCAAACCAAATCAGGCAAATCAAGCATAATCATAATTGTTTGTTAATGTACATCCTCTTTGAGATCCTTCTTCCGTGGTCGCGTCCGAAGCTTTCCTCGCCCTCGCCCTCGCCCTCCTCGGCCCCGGTTGATCGGTCGGTCCGGGCGAATCTCGAACGGAGCGGAGTTCCGGGCTGCCTCCGCCTCTGCCTCTGCCTCTGCCTCTGCCTCTGGTCCCCAGTTTTCGAGCCTCGGCTCAACCGGCGGGATTGGCGCTTCCCGCTGTTGAACGTTTGGCCCCTGGTCCAGCTACTGCAATGCACTGCCGCTGACGATCGCCTGAATATAGGGTGAGAGATATCATAAGCCAGACCTAGTATCTCAGCAGTGTAGGGATTCGAGCTTGATGTATTATGACATAGCTTAAGGAGGCTTCTCAAGAGCCACGATGTTTTTATTGATGAGTTTACTAACGAATTAATTAATTACCTTGGCCCTCGAATCCAAGGCCTTCAATGTATTGGCTCCAGAGCCTCTGTCCTCTTGGCTGCCTCCTATACCTTGCAGTCTGATGCCGACAACAAAAACAACTCCAACGTAAATAACATTATTGGTAATTAGGCAGTATACGAATACAACATAGCCCGGTCAACTACCGGGAGCCGTTTCATGAATTTTCGATACATCCTTCACTACAGCTGAAACACGATACTCATACATTAGATCTATCCTTCATCGCTGTTCAGGCGCTTACATACACTGCAAGCGCCCATTTCACTACATGTACATACCCTTGCTCGCTACCTATTCTTGTCTGGCGGCTAATCACCCAAACAAGCCATGGAGCTTACATGATCCTGCAGAAATAAATAAACAAGCAAGCTACCAGAATAGAACTGTATATCGTAGTACCGGCGGTTCTTTAAATCCATTTGCCGGACGAGCTACGGGCGTCTATCTGTTATCCTACGTTATGCTTCTATATTGAATAGACGCCCGTAGAATCTCGTCAAGATTGTGACCCTTTCATTTCTTCCGTGGCGGTGCAAGAATGGCAAGATGATCCAGACCAATAAATTAATCAAAGACATACAATGCCATTGTTGTCGTGGTCTGTCGTAATGGCCGGCTGCTAATATCGAGCCCCGTTCGTCCCGAGTCGTCGGTAAGTATCCTCAAACTCTTCCGAGGATTGGAATGGGCTGTGTCACGATGGGTTACCAAACTGGCCTTTGTAAATCCTTCCAACCATTGTCGCCATTTCTTGTCTCACGGCCAAATGACCATTGTTCGTCTTCTAGTCTGTGTCCAACACGTAAATGATCCGACAAGGTCTCACAGCACGGTCCCAGCACTGCTCATGATGGCATACGCGGTCAGTCATGGTTGTTGTTTATCAATTATTCTGCCTCGGTGTCCATATCCGAATATCAAACCGCACGCTGAGCCATATGTCTACAAAGCACATCCCAAAAGCAAACCATTGCGAATAAGAAGTCTGCCACCCTTGCTGAAAGAGAACCTATTTTATCATGTTTTCCGTTCGCCTTCCAAACGCCTGAAAGTCAGGCTGTTGCTTACCCGTTGCTTTTCACCTGCTCTGCCATGTTAACTGCATACCGTTCGTCGTTTCTCATATTTGGCCAGACCTCCAACGGCTTTCAACCCAACGGCCGTGTTAGCCACGCTTGTTGTTGGTCATCATAAAACATTACTAGTGAGCCTCGTGAGTGGCCAGTCAATAAAAGAGGTCAAGCTAGGCCAGGCGAGTCAATGTCTGTTTGTTTGTCACCCAAGTGGACAATCACTGCACGATTTTGCTTAGGCATTGCTGATGTTGCCATATCGATGACATCTTCCCCTTGGCCTAGGAGAAGCGCCAACAGCATCTCGGAAAGAAAGAATACCCCGGTCCCGCTCGTCATTCGGCGGTGGAATTCTAGTTCCTCTGCATCTGCATCTGCATCATCTGGTATGGAGCTCCATATCCCATCTAGTGATAGTAGCCATTTGTCTGAGCGGATGCTTGCTCTTGTGCCAGGAGAGGCTCAAAGTAGGGGTGGTTGTAGGCAGCCTTTGCTGAAATACGCCCAGCAGGGTCATACACCAACAGCATCTCGAGCAATTCAAGTCCATGGGCATCGAGGTCCTTACAGAGGTCCTTGCTGTAGTCGCGCTGCCACTTGGGGAAGGATGCCTTGAAGTCAGGGTAGGAAGTTACGCCAGGCCAGTTCTCTTCAGTCGGGGTGCCGAGGATGCTATTTGATTGTTAGTGGGAGGAAAATCGAAGCTCCATACAATCTTGACACTTACCGGAAGATCTTGAAGATCTCATCGATTTCAGAGTCACCGGGGAAGAGAGGCTTTCTTGTACACATTTCGGCAAAGATACAGCCAACGGACCACATGTCGACACCAGTCGAGTATTGACGCCCTCCTAGGAGAATTTCAGGGGCTCGGTACCAAAGAGTAACGACTTCGTGAGTGTAGGTGCGCAGAGGCACGCCAAAGGCACGGGCAAGACCAAAATCCGCGAGCTTGAGGTTACCCTCCTTGTCGATCAGGAGATTCTGGGGCTTGAGATCGCGGTGGAGGACACGATGGGAGTGGCAGTACTTGATACCGTCGCAAAGCTGGAACATGAACTTTCGAACAACCATGTCACCCAGGCCAAGATGCTGCAAGTGAGGGGATGAACCCTCGGGCAGGGCCTTGCCTCGACCGCCATCGCTTACGGGGAGAGACTCCATGTACTTCTTGAGATCGAGATCGAGAAACTCAAAGACAAGGTACAGCTTGTGCCCATCGGCATGGACGATGTTGAACAGTCGAACAATGTTGGGATCTCTCATCTCCTTCAGGAGAGAGATTTCGCGGATCGCAGTACTGGGGACGCCTTCATCTTCAGCTTCGAGGCGGATCTTCTTCAGGGCGACAATTCGACCGCCATTGGCAAGGTCCCGGGCTTTGTAGACGACACCGTAGGTACCTGTAAAGTGTCAGCGTTGGGTTTTCGGGAGGGCGAAGCCAGTGGCGTGAAGATTACAGGGCAAGCATCACAAGGCTTGTCTGTCTGTACACGTACCTTCACCAATCTTTTCCAACTTTTGGTAGTTCTCCATGGTCGGTGATATGTCCTGTGCCTGTTTTGCGAAGAAGGAAAGGCAGATCGAAAGTCGGATTGAAGAAAGGATGAAACGCGCGAGTCGCCTCTACAAGAATTAAGCGAGAGACACTGCGTCGGCGGCGTTGACGGTGCTAGCTGAAGGTTCAAGCTCGAGATGCGGTGGGACAGATCAGAGTAAGGCAAGGTACGACAAGGATCGGGGTGTGTGTGTGTGTGTGTATGTCTCGTTTCGTTATGCGATCGTTACGAGATTGATAGATGCGTGGAACAAGTCCAGACTCGAGTTGCTTCGACAGCAGAGAAAATGTCTTATCTTCCTGTGCTTTGTCTCCTTGCTCGTCGGTGACCTTTTGAAAAAGAGGCTCTACTGATCGATGGTGGTGGGGGGGGGGAGACGTGAGCAAGGCGGGGGACGTAGTTAGTAGACGAAGAAAAAGGGTCCAGCTACGAACTACCTAAGTTACCACCTCAGTTAAACTCAAGGTAACTAACTGTGAACCAACACCTGGAAATGAACAGGCACAGCAAAGGATTCAAGGCCAGCAATGCAAGGGATTTTTGAATGGCGCATTAACGAATATTCGTATTCTTGGTAGTGAGGATCACCAAAATAATGGTGATGCTGATTTGCCGAGATTTGGGTTTGTGGCGGGCGTTGTGGACAATGTTCCTGAAAGTCCCTGAGATGATGAGATCTCTCTCGCGATCGAGGATGAAATGAAATGACACTGCCTTGTGTTTACTTTGGACGAGAAGGGACTGGACTTGTTTAGTTTAGTAGTTTGGCGCGTCAACAATGCATGGATCCATGGAACCTAGGTACAGATACTCACCGTAACTCACGTATCATTCAGTGCAGTGGCAGCCCGACCCTCACAAGTCAAGTCACTAAAAACCAGGAACCTTCAGAGGGCGCCCCCCCTGTAACAACCACAGCACGATAGCAGCTGGAGTCATCCAGTAGCGCATCCCTTGGGACTAACTCGATCGCTCAAGTTTGACTTCTGATCAGCCATTGGTGAGTGGTTCACGAGCCCAATTACATCCAATATCCTTCCTCTTGTGGTTGTCCTGGGGAGGCGGGCGATTTGGGGCTGAGTGATGAAATACGCGTCTTGGTCGCGTTCCAATCTCTTTGTCTCTTCTTTGTCCCTGTCTCGGGAGTGTTCAAAGAGTGACGTTGTTCGAAATGGCCATAGGTGAGGAGGTATTACTCATGGAGCACAACTCTCACTTACTTTTCATTAAATAAATACCAGCCGATCGGCGAGGAATTCCGCAAGGTCATAGATATATTAATTGCACGAGTCGTGACTCGAGTTGATTCACTTCTTACCTAGACTTATGAAAGTCAAAGTCTCAGATGTTGTACATTCACCCAGCAACGATTAGTACCTCAGCTCAGTACCTAGCTTAACTTGGTTGCCTAAAAGAAGTATGTCTTCAGCTGAACAGCAAAAGAATACACTGAAACAAAACCCTACACGAAATTGCTTCAATATCATCTCTAGCAGACGTAAGAGATGCCAAAAAGTCAATTCGACGCAGGCCTGATTCGAACAGACGCCTCCGAGGAGAATAGATTTCTAGTCTATCGCATTAGACCACTCTGCCACTGCGCCTTAGTGAATTGATAAAGCCAAGGAAATGAATTGCAATTATACAGCTGATCCAAACAGAGATTGGCGATAACAGGGACATAAGTAGCACTCCCGTCATGACCGACTGTCGAGGTATACGATACAATCCGTAACTCTGGAGTAAGTCTTATACATTCGGGAAGCATGCTTAAGTTCATGCAACCTTAAACCCGCCGTGTTTATACATATGTCCAGTTGCTGAGCCAATTAGATTGCACTATGTATACGTTGAGTTGCTGCATTAAAACTTTCGCCTCAAGCATGGGGGGTTTGAATGGCACTGCAGGCACGAAATCTAGATTACTGTTTATTAGTTGATTATGTTGATTTGATCATCGTCAGTATACAACAGTCCGATACCAGAGGGTGAGAGAAAGTCTAGTCTTAGATTCAACACATTAGAATCTCAGTGGTGTTGAAAGATATGTATCCACGTGTGGTAAGATGAGAGAATATGAGCCTGTGTTTCGATGCCATATACCGAAGTAGTTCATGGTGCATACCTACTTGTGTCAACTAGCAGCTACTGTTGTTGTGAACTTACGGTCGACATCATAAACAGATGTCGGCCAAGAAGTGATACCAAAAGGACTAGACTGCGATGACGTACAGAGAGAGGTTGATACAATGACATGCTGAACACGAGATTCCCCAACCTCGCAAACATAAGCGCCCAGCATATCTAGACTTGAAGTTTGCTACATCTCTAGAGCAACCCGAAGTATGGAGCATAGCAACAACACTCACTTGATGCCCTCAATACCCATCAAAGCAGAAACTTGAACGAGGTGGCCCCAAGAATATCGATCTTGCGAATCACCCTTGATTTCATTTTCAGGGTACCGTGTCCTGGCAACCTTGGATGTACATCATGAAGTCTCCTTTCTCTTCAGGTCTAATATTCTTCCCAGATTTAGCGTCCCCTTCGCTCCCCAACCTGCCGGCCCAGCATCCACGTCAGGTCGAAGATTCATATACCACGTCCAAGCTCGTTTATCCAACTCATCGCGGCTCAGAATACCAGCCCAACTGGAAAATAACAAGCGAAGTGCCCCCAGCACACGGCCCAGATTCTCTTGCTTCTCCTCGTTGGCTGCTGTAACGGTCTTCTTTCCGCTCTCATCCGCCGGTGCGAAAGCCCGAAGGATGTAATTTCGTGCACCTTCTGGTCGATGTATGGGCATGCCAACCGTCGATGTTGAAGGACTCTTGTCTTCGAGATTCAGAGCCCAAACCGGCTCGCCATTCAAGCTAGATGTACGCTTTTGAGACGACAAGGCGTCGTTGAGACATTCTTTCATGAGACGCCAGCGATCCGGACCAAGCATGATGCCGCCATACCATCTTGTAAGCACAACCAGCGTATTGCTGATATCGAGATCGCGTAGTTGCTGCAGCAAGAAGCTTCCACAACCAGACTCACCATCGTCAAACGATGCTTCTTGCTTCAGGGGCGAACTACCAAAACTAGTCCGGATCGCCCAAGCATTGTGAGTTGCGGTCTCCAGCTCCGGCTTCTCAGCCATTAATGATTTGAAAACTGCCGGACGCGTGGCCGGTGATGTTATAGGTATAGCATGAGCTATAAATACCGAGCCCCTTGATGTCAACTTCTGACTTGCAGTCCAGCCTCTTAGATTTGGTTGACTCCCTTGAAGGATAACTGACGAAGCGTTGGATGATGCTGGTTGAGAGGATCCTGACCAAGTGTAGCCGCTTCTCTTCAAAACTGGAATCGGTCGATTCATAATAGTGATCTTCGGCTGACCTTCGGGGGCTTTCTCTTCGCCTCCTGGGGGTGCCTTTTCGATACCTATGCTGATGGCTTTTGTTCGAGAGTTCCCACTCACCACTGCTTGCGCCAGACTTAATCGGCTACTCAGGGGCTGTTCAGGCATGGTGTATCTCAACAGCTCAACGGCAAAGGCCAAAAACAAGGGCGCTCTGTTTGTCAAAATGGTGGTCTTTCGAATAATATCTTCACCCTCCTCCAATGGCAATTCGAGGGAAGCCTCGAGATCATCCCCAGACATGGAGCCATAATCTAGATCACGTCTATGCGTCTCCAGTTTTGGTTTCTTTACTTCAGCGGGAGCCGTCCCATCGTCTGCCCCACGCTTCGTTCCTGATTTCTTCTCATGGTTCTTACATGCTGTGTGAAGACTCTTTGCTGCCTTGGCATCGCCACTGAGCGCTTCCTCGACTGTGGCCAAGGGCGCATCTGCGATTTGTGCTATACTATTTCATACGCGTTAGTATCAGGATACCAGTTGGTTACACAAGTCATATATACCTTCGCAGATTCTTTGATTGTAGAGCCTTCACCTGTCCCATTGCTGCCATCATGGACATTTTACGCGCCGTGAAGAGACGTATAAGTTCCTGGAGGTCATTTTGCGTCGCCATTTTTCTTTTTCTTTTGAATTGCAGGGCGGGTATATGAGAGGCGAATGAGAATCAAAGAAAAGTTCTGTGATTTGTGATTCTATGGCTCTTGTCTCGAATATTCAGGTATCGAGACAATGTTGTTGCAAGTCGCAAGTCCTCTTTCACGGAACCGTTTAACACTCCGCAATAGGATGAATGAATGAGTGCCTACCTAGCTAGGTACGTACCTAACCTGGCGAGATCGGACCCACTAACTTAGCCCAGCCTTTTGGATCCGCTCCGCTCCACGAAACCCTTGTCTTAGCTTTAGGTCTTTTCATCTGCTTCCACATGAAAATCAGACAATTCAGATCCCCTCAGGACACCAAGAACCGCTCCAACTCCATGGAAAATTCGTCATTATGATCTCTCCGAGTCGAGGCCTCGTCTTGAGAGCCTGTCGCATCCAGTGCCGTTTCGCGAGCTCTACCCCTCGGCCTCCACGCCCCAATATCAAAACACCAACGTCTCGCCCTCCACCCAAGATCTCAAAAACTTACAGACCGTAACGACTCCTTAATACATGCGATGCCAGATCGATCATACTGATACAGCACGCCCAGAAAGCCTCAGTCTCCAACCTCTCCCTCGAGTTCGTCGACCTCGGCAACCCCTGCACAAGCAGAAACCCTCCGCGATCTCTGGGCATCGACATGGCTCCCTCTGACCGGCGCAGCTCTTCTCGCCGGTGCCCTTGGCTTCTACATATTCGGCACAGCTGCCGCATCATTCAAACCGACGCCATGCAGTTGCACCGGCGAACATTCCACACCGACCGGCCGGCCCCCGGCTCTCGATGGCGATAATGCAGAACAGTTCGACAAGGAGCTGGCTCTTCCTGAGTGGTGGATGGGTATCACGAAGCTACGAAAGCGCATAGCGGAGCGTGCAAACGGACATGTGTTGGAGTTAGCAATGGGTACAGGGCGGAACTTGGAGTACTTCAACTGGGAGCCATTGACCCTGCGTGCAGAGGGCAAGGCTGGTGCCAAACTACCAAAGGGCGTGGCATCGTTTACCGGTCTCGATATTTCGGTTGATATGATGGATGTTGCTCGAAAGCGACTCGTCAAGACAGTTCCGCCCATGGAGAACTCTGCTCCCATCGTCCGCGCATCTACCATGGCCGATCACACCGGAGGCCAACTCTCGTATCTTGATTCCCAGCTCCGATTAATTCATTCCGACGCTCACCACCCAATTCCCGGTCCCGCGACTCCCAAGACGACGAAATACGATACAGTTATACAGACCTTCGGTTTATGTTCAGTGTCAGACCCTGTCGCTGTAGTAAATAATTTGGCCAAGGTTGTGAAGCCAGGGTCAGGCCGTATCATTCTGCTCGAACACGGCAAGGGTTGGTACGGTATTGTCAATGGACTTCTCGATAAGAATGCCGGCAAACATTTCGAAAAGTATGGATGTTGGTGGAATCGTGACATCGAGGGCTTAGTCGAGGACGCCGTCGCCAAAACACCAGGCCTTGAAATCGTCAAGGTCGAGCGACCGAACATAATGCAAATGGGCACATTGGTATGGGTTGAGTTGAAGGTCAACGACAAAACCTCGTGACCACTCAACACACACAAATGCAAATGATTGATATGAAAGGAATGAGATGGGTTGTAGAATATAGGGTGCACCACGTATGTACAATATTCAAAAAGTCGAAGCACTATGAGCGGCATTGCATTTTTAGAACCTCAGCTTCCGCATCCTTTGTAACGCCAAATGATCAAAACCATGGGATGCTATGATCCCTTTTCCAGGTATCCCAATCCCGGTCCAAACCCAATCAAACCAAAACACCGAACTTGTCTAAAAATACAGGTACTTCCGCAGGCGCCCCTCCATGCAATTAGTATGTAAGTATGTCGTATATCCGTCGTCGCAGACATGACGGAATCAAATCATCTAAATCGTCTCTCCTTGCGCCTGCCCAGAGAAGTCACAATTGCTTAGCACGTATCAAGTAAGCAATCAAGCTCATCAATTTCGATGCTCTCAGCGCCGCGGTCCCACTCCATAAGCTTGCTAAACTTGAGCCAGCTCTCACCATCGTCCTCTTTTCGCAAACTGGATGCCGTGTTTGACATGGAGCTAGGCTTAACTGCGGGGCTGGTAAGGAGGGCATTTGAAGTGAAGATGCGATGGTCGCCGAACCAGAAGTCGTCACGGTACCCATACTCTGAAGTGTGGGTGGTGCGATCCGCGGACTCAGCAACAGGGATGTCCTCGGCGAACTTGCGTTTCTGTAGGAAGTCGGCCGTTTGTGTAAACTCCCGCTCATCTTTTTCCAGGGGTGGTGAGTTGTGACGGCTGTTGCGACGGTTTGGCACGTAACGGTGATGAGAGGGAAGAGAGCCGATGGGTGTGAGAGGCATGATAACATCATCGTCGCCTTCCTCAAATCCATGGTCCGAAAGGTCAACCTCAGGCGATGGGCTGAGTTCTCGCCGGCGAGCATCGTCATCGGAGCCGGAATCATCCGTCAGAGACACCGAAGGAGTTTCGAGGGTGGCATGAGCAGACACTGTGGAGTTGGGTTCGGGGATGGGCTGACGAGGACAGGTGGTGAGGAAATAATAGGTCCTTCGAGGGTGGACGCTCTCAAGTTCCTTGGCGAGAGGGCATGGTTTTGTGTCACTCCAGCATTGTCGCTTAGCATATGAGGCCAGCCTTGAAGAGATGATTGCGCAAGGGTTGGCAGAACTGGGATTGAAATGTTAGCGCACGAGAGCTGAGGGGTTGGGGGGGATAGCAGGTGGCTTAAACTTACTGTTGAACAGAGGTAAGACGTTGTGCCAGAACGGTAGCGAGCTCCTTGACGAGGTGAGGACGGTTTCCAGTTGATTGCAATTGAACGATAACTGCCTCGACAATGTCGTCGTTGATGGTATCGAAGTCAATGGCGGACTGGTTTGTATCAAGGTCGAGGCTTGAGCCTGGTGTAGGTGAAGGAGGAGGTGTCTGCTCGATGGCAATGTCGTCGGAATGCGATCGCTTCTGTCGCTTATTGGGATGCGCTTCGGGGGCCTCGGAGCCAGACGAGGATGGTGACAAGGCGGAGGAAGCAGCACTTGATGAAGACGAAGACGATCTTGAAGCGTTCTTGGAAGCAGCAGCAGCAGCAGCTCGAGCAGCATGTGTCATTGGGACATGAATCCCAAGGCTGGGTAAAGAAAGCGACTTTCGGCGCGTGTTGTAAGGCATGGCGACTGTGTTGAAGCGAGACGGGGGACAATATTGGACAAGAGTAGAGCTGTCTACAAGATGATGGACTGTCAACTTGGGAGACAGGTCAAGGTCACCAGAACTTCGCTGAGCAATTGTACGTAGTAGTAACCTCAAGAGTTGAAACAGATCCGAGAGATCTATAAGGATCTACTGTATTGATTGATCTAGCGAGGGCACGGCAACAGACAACTGGTGATGCAGTTTATGTGCACAGGCAGCGAGGCAAGGCAAGGTATGGAAGATGGATGGATGGATGGATGAATGAAGGAGGAGGGGAGAGATAGATAGATAGTCGAAGGGGGTGGGAGTGTTTGGTTTGTTATTGAGACGAGTGGGTTTAGATTTAGACTGGAGAGTTGAAGCCGAGGGTGGAGGCGGTCTACGGATGTTGACGACACAGGCAGAGCAGGAAGGAGCAAAGACGACGGGACGCAGGCAAGAGCAAGGGAGCAACGATGGCAACCACGAGGAAGGGGATTAGATGGGGGGCAAAGGTGGGTGAAGAGGGACTGCAGGTGCTGGGGAAGACACCTTAGAAACGGGGAGCTAGCTCAGAAGGGACCTTTCCATGATTCAATTCTTGTAAGCTGATAGGTTCGGAGACAAGATGCTTGTCTCCATCGACTGACTTCACTTACAAAAGAAGGAGCGATTATCCTTAGGATGACGGGAAAGAATGGCGCTTGGTGTTGGGTCTGCCACACTTTTTTTTTTTTTCGCAGACGCAGCGGAAAGAGCACGAGAGCTTGAACTTTTTTTCTTTTTTTTTTCTCGTTTCAGCCAAACTCGATTGGTCAAGACTGGCGTGCATGGCTGCCGAGAAGTGGATCACGCTAAAGATCGGTGGGTCAGGCAACTGTGGGTATCTGGGAGTATCCTTGTAATTCATGTCTCCAGCCGCAAGACCCAAATGTGAAAAACGACCGACCCCGACTGACAACACTTTTTCTTCCTCATTGCTTTTGCTTGGGTGGTATTGGTGTCCATATTCTAAGTGTGAGGGAGGGGTTCTGTAGGTAAGCATAAAGTGTTGGTTGGTATGCAGCTGGAGAGAAATATGACTCCTTTGCAGGCAACAAGCAGCCATTTCAGCCTTTCTGTACCAATAATCAACCATTATTCCTAGGCATACACAGTACTGTACATTATCGATGATGTCCTACACCAAGAGGCAACAGAACTTACGCAACCAAACAGGCAAAGAGCATCGGCTCGGAGACCTTAATCATCAAACTTACTCTGTACAGTTTAGCCATCTTGACTCGTCAACGTCTTCTATTTCTTTTCTGCTTTTGGTCTAGCTGCACTGCGGCGACTGTAATTGGGCCACTGTGACAGCCTCTCATTGATAGCCTCGCCTCGTTAATGATGGAATGATGGAGTCTTGTTTTTCCGCCTCATCCGCGGTTTTTTGGGACCCGGGCCACTTCGGGTCGATGTTTGTTAATAAGTAGTTGGTTAGTGCGTTCTCGGAGGACCCTGAAATCTTTTTTTGGGGAACGCCCGAGAATGACCGTGGATTTGAGCTCAGGTATCGACAGGCATTGCATTGGATGGCTAATACAATACGTTGAACTGCGTGTCACGATAGTAGGTACCCTGGACGTGACCTTTTTCCCCTACAGATCACACCGCATCTGCAACTGCATCAGACTGCATCAAGACTGCATACACATTTACTCCGTGCAACCATATTCTTACACCGCATTCTCTCTCGACACGCTTATGCTGTACGAGACAATCAATCAATGCATAACAAGCGTGGAATAATCGGAAAAGAGGCCCGGTGTAATTTCTAATCGCGTCCTCGGTACATACGTGCGGAAGACATACTGTGAGCAAGTTACGTACCCATATTGAAAGTCGATGGAGATGACGAGTGGGCCGAATCATCAAAGAGTCTCCCCAAGACCGCGGCGAGGCCCTCTTTTGAATCTCGAACCCTTGATCTGGCGCCTTCAAACGTCTCCATTCACCCGTCGCCCATGGCAATTCAAGAAGTGACCTATTTCCTAAAATTGACGGTAATAACTGTGTCTGAGGCCGAGTCCAAGGCTAGCTAGCAAACGATGTGTAAGTTATGTGACACTGCACCCTTCAATGAGGGACAGTATCGGACTCGGCAGCCAATAGCGACATTTCTATTTCATCATCTCTCTTCTGCTCACGATATATGCAGTGGGTGGGTTTCAGTCCGCTGTTGCCGGCCGAGGCTTTCTTTCTCCCATGACTTGCAGTTAGCCGTAGTCTCGTCTTTCTTGTAAGTGAGTGAGTGAGAACATAAAATTTTACGCAGCAATACGATGTCCGATTTTTGCTTTGTTTGTCATAATCCCATGTTCACTATCTTATGTATACCATTGATCTTGATAACCGACATTCGATTGCGATATCCTGCCCTTGCAAATGTAACTTTGACCACCTCACCTCGCTCAATGTCTCTCAGCCTACTGAACCCCCTGAACTAGATCTGGTCAGATCCCACCACCAGCCTCCATCCAATTCTCTTACACGACTTACGCAGCATCCATTTATTATCCACCACTAACAATTCCAGCAGCTCGGGGTGCAGACGCTGCGTCATCTCTCGAATGCACGAATTGCCTCCTGATGATCCAACCTGTCGAGGATCACCATGGGGATTTACCCTACACTGACCTGACTGAAGAGTACATACGGATAGAGAACGGTTGAATGTCACTTCAGAGGTGCATGCCACGAGGTGGATCATCCAATGATGCATCTCTAGCTCTGCCCCTTGCGGCGCCAGCTGCGACAAGCGTCTGCCGCTAACATGGATGCTCTCCACTTACGCCTAGACCTTGCCCAAGCTTCTTCTTGTCTTGATCACAGCCGTGACCGGGTTAATTCCCTGTTCAACATGGTTCGATGGGCTTGCTTGACCTGTGCTGTTGTAATTGCCGGTCACGTTATGCCGTAAGTCAAGTAGACGTCGTCTCTCAAAGCCAGAATCTGCCTCTATATATTCCTTGGTGAACCCTGCTCACGTCCTCTCCGTCATGAAGTCAGGGTAAGACTTACGCCGTAGATCGCTCGAAAACCAGCCTACGAAAAGCCTCCCTCCCATTTCCTTGCAAGTCCCGTCGTTCGTCGAACTCTTCGTGTCTTGGCGCCTCTCCTCGTACTCCTTGCCTCAGGCCGCCGCAGCCGTCTTGTCGGGCAGGTCGAGGACAGCGCTAAGGAATCCTTATTATATGATTGGTCAACTGAAGATCCCCACCTTTGCTCCGCTTCACGCTTCCTTAGACTTGTGCCTTACCTAAGTGCAATGGATGTGCCGAAGACAGCCTACCTATCCACCATGAAGGGAGAAATTACCCTACCCTATACCCAGCACCTCCCCTTAGCCCAAGGGACCCTCGAGTCATTTTTTACTTTTCCATCCTGTCAATCGACCCCACCCCACCACAGTCTTCCCCCTCCATCATCGTCATACTTTTACCAACCACCAAAGCAAGCTCCTGCTATCGAGATTCACAAGCTCAGGCCGTCTACTGTTCCTGTGTCTGCCTCATACCTAATCTATCAGATCTGCTTGGTCCTACTGAAAGCTACTTCACAGCTGAAGGCCACCAAAGCTTAACCATGGAGCTTCCCTTTGTTACTCTCGACGTCTTCACAAACACTCGATATCGAGGAAACCCCCTTGCCGTTGTCACGATTCCCGCAGACAGAACTGTACCAGAGCCTACGCAAGAGCAAAAACAAAGAATTGCCCTGGAATTCAATCTATCAGAAACCGTTTTTATCCACGAACCCCGTCCTGATACCGATGTCGACAGTGATGTCACCCGCCGAGTGATCGACATTTTCACAGTCGGCACAGAGATCCCCTTTGCTGGGCACCCAACTATCGGCGCCGCTGTTACCCTCATCCCCCACGGTGTCGATACCGTCGTTACCAAGGCAGGCCCAATTTCTCTCACCCAGACCCGCCCTGGTTATATCCAAGCTGCTATCCCGCACAATGTTCGTCGTCACAGGAAGACTCTTGCCGATCTGTCTGCCCCGGTCGCTGCCCAAATATCCCAGGACCCTACGATACGCGAATCCGAGCTCCAGGCCCCGCTATTCAGTATCGTCAATGGCATGACCTTTGCGCTCATCAAACTCCCGGATCTCGAGCATCTAGCCAAAGTTGAGATGAGCGGGGTAAACTTGTCTGTGGACGAACTGCTTGACGACGGCTGGCAAAACGGCCTCTTGCTGAAGTACTACTATGTTGTCAATAGCCAGCGTGAAGACGACGGCATAACAGTTTATTCCATCCGCTCGAGAATGATGGAAGCATCCATGGAAGATCCTGCGACAGGCAGTGCTGCGAGCGCTCTCTCTAGCTATCTTTCGCTTCAACAGTCGAGCCTAGTTGATCATGGCTTCAGATATGAGATTGACCAGGGTGTTGAGATGGGCAGGGAGAGTAATATTGTAGTTGACGTTGATGTAAAAGAGTCCGAGATCGCCACGGTCAAGCTCTCAGGAACAGCTACTCCCGTAATGCGTGGTCATGTCACCATCTAATTGAGAGAGAAGACATACTGTTTGTTCCCAACCGCTCTATAAAACCCAGGACCCAAATCTTATCACGTATTTTACCAAAAGGGCAGTATTCCGAAACCAATCATGCGCCTGG
Organism: Fusarium proliferatum ET1; assembly: GCF_900067095.1. Taxonomy (NCBI): domain Eukaryota; kingdom Fungi; phylum Ascomycota; class Sordariomycetes; order Hypocreales; family Nectriaceae; genus Fusarium; species Fusarium proliferatum. Next base: position 1,349,329 of record NW_022194795.1, on the reverse strand, counting down.
TATGTTCTTCCGACAACATCGTAACGACTATCGTACAGTGATACAGTATTACTGCAATGCGGTATCGGCCTGAAGACATACTCGCCCCCCCAGGCGAGTCTGCCCCAGGGCCGTAGTAACACTTGCGCCTCTATAATCTGAATTCTTTTTGGACCCAACGCCCCGTGCCTCTCTCATAATGATGCACCGCCAAAAACCAAGAGTTCCGCCAATAATAAAATACGTTTCTCCTATAGATTCCTCCTTGTGACGCTTTACCCAGTCCTATTCATTCCATCGCGGTGTGACTATATGACCCACGACCTATGCTCGTTGAAGCACGTCTGCAAACTTTTTGGCAACCTAGAGATAACGTTAGTATCCGTCCCGTGTAACAGCAAGCAAACATCTGACTGACCTCATGACTCTCGTCATCGATGAAAGGAAGTTTGAAGAATCCATACTTGTCTTCATTCTTCACAAGCTCCACAACAGTGTACAACAGACCCCATGGCTGAGGCCAGAAACTAACCAGTCGCTCAAGCAGCACTCGGGTGATGTCCTCGCGGAATTCATCTTCCTCAGGATCGCCGAGATCCTTGGCAAAGATGGAAAGGAGCGCCTGACTGAAGAAGGCAGTGTGGGCGCTGGGATATCGAAGTTGGTTGACTAGGCTAACAAGGATATAATACCTGGCCTCGGCAGGGAGTTCATGAATGATTAGAGAAAGAAGTGACACTTCATTCTCGTCACCAGTCAGGGACAGGTCTGCGACAGTTTGTGTTGCCTTCTCAACAGCACGGTGTCCGATATACAGAACGACAGCGTCAATAACGCTGGTGTTGGCGACCACAGGCACATGGCCGTAAGTAGATGCCTTTGGAGTGTCATGTGTCATGGCGTGTGTGATGTTGGCAACGATATCTTCATTTGGTCCATTTTGAAGTGCTTGGTCTAGGACCTTGAGAAGACTGCGAGACTGAAGTGTCACGCTGGCCTCATTCATGAGACCGGCAAAAAGGCGCATATCGTCGAACTGGATCTTACCACCAAGCTCGTTGAACCTAGGACTCTGCTGAGGATTTGCAGCTAGGACAGCATTGATGAGCTGCGTGCAATGAGGTGGAATGCTAGAGCAAAGCTTAGCATGATTGGCCACGACAAATTCGGGGAAGTCGTGTTGTAGAATGACGAGCAGCTTGAAGCAGGCCCGGTAGATGTCTTTGGCAACGTTAGAAACCTCGAAAACCTTCAACTGATCACCGAGAGTGTCGAGTAACTGGCAGAGCAGGTCGGAAAAGGGGCCCCAGCCAACACCGTTGGGCAACTGCAGAATTGCTGGCATGAAAGCACGGTGCTGAACAAGAGACATCCAGCCGTAAACAAAGCCGGGAACATACAAGGGGTTGATTTTGAACAGTCGCCGAGCGATCCTCAGAAGAATTTCACGACGCTCATCCTCAGCTAGGCTCTCTGAAATCCCCTGGATTTCGTAAAAGAGCATGGACAACAATCTGAAGAAAACGCGCTGGCTCAGCTGCTCTCCGCGCTTGACATGGTGGTTGACGAGAATGAGCTCAATAAGTGAAAGCACTGAGTCGATAAATGCAGGGCGAGTAGATGTTGGCTCAAAGCCCATCCCAATGAACGTTGCAATGAGCTTCGCAAGGGCATCTACCATGACATAGGCATCGGCAAGGGAACCACTGTGGACAATGTAGTCGAAGCGCTCAATCGACAGGTCGATGGTGACGCGGATGAAGACAAAGAGGTCATCCCTGTTCTGCATAACCCCTTTAGCGTGCAGCTGCTGCACGAACGCCGTGACAGCCTTCTCAGAGGCATTATGGTTTCGGCAAAGATGGATCCATTCATCGAAAACATATTCTATCTGTTCGTGTTGGAGAGCCTGACTGTCAGCGTGAGTCGGCCGTGTCAGACCGGAGTTGCTGAGCTTTGACTTGATGCGTTGCCCAGCGGCGGAATCGGGTTCATCCGAGATCCATGACCAAGCTGCGTCCAGCGTCAGGGCAAAGTCGGCATACAAAGCAATCGGGCGAGAGTCAAGCAGCGTCAGGTCGAGCAGGTGCTCCAAAAAGTCAAGAGATCCCTCTTTGCGGGCCTGCAGTGCTTTCGACATAGCCAGATCGATGTTTCTCCAATCCAAAAGGTCCGTCCGAACCAAGGCCGCGAGCAGAGGTAGGCTCAAGAAGGTGGAGCCAGGCTGCTGGCTGAAGAGAGTTCGAACGCGACTGTTGAGAACAGGACCAGCGATCTTTCTAAGCGTCTCTAAAACATGAATTAAGCTCTCGAGAGCCAGGTTGTCGTCAACCTGTGAGAAGATGAGCTGAATGATTTGTTCCGCAGCGTAAATGGAAAAATCTTCATGGTTCTGCGAAGTCTTGATGATGTGCTGGACGAGCGCGTCCACAACGTCCACAAGAGGAGATGGGCGCGGTAGATCCAGGAAATGTTCATGGGCAGACTCGGTGGCCACCCTCATGAGTTCCTGAAGTAGCTTATTGACCCGCTCGGCTAGATTACGAACATCCATCTGGAAGCCGGGTGATCTACCGTTAGTCATTGCATTAGCAGCGGTATGAGGGGGCGCATAGGGCTGCATCTGAGCACCCAGATGCTGCTGAATTGAGGGGGTCTCTGCAGGAGTCGGAATACTAGGGATAGAACTAAATTGATCCTGTAGTACCTCGTTGGCCAAAGATCTGGTCGCATCGGATGCTGACGGGCCATGTGAAGGTGTGGGAAGCGTGGCGCTTCGTGGTTGCCTGGCGAAGTCTTCATAAATGGCCATCTGCTCAGGGTTGAGGCCATTAACATTCGGTGATAACTTGAAAGGATTAGGAATAGCCATGGCCCACCGGCTGAGGCTTGAGTCGAAGTAAGGATCGTTGGGTCTCTGAAGGCGATGTCGTCGACGAGCCTCTAGCTCCGGTTCGATCATCTCCTCAATTTCAGGCACAGCCCTTTCCTCAGCCTGCTTCTCAATGATATTGCAGGCTAGGTCCAGGTTAGAGTTAACACACATAATAATTGTACCCTCGGGGAGCCCTTGAGAGAGATCGGTGGAGAGGTTTCGCATGTAGTTGGTGAAGTTGGCGCGAAGGGGTTCCTTGGACGTAACGAGGGCAAGGCTACCGGCAGTGGCTTTCACCATGCTAATAGCAGAGTTGCGTACACGGTTCTCGTCAGGCTCTATAGCGAAGTCCTTGTGTATCATCTGCTGCGTAGATATGGCGGCAATTGTAACAGAGCGATCAACGACAGGCTGGATTATATCTTGTAGAGCACGGCTGAGGGCCGTACGAACAATCTCGTGAAGACGAGTAGTGCTGACCACCATCTCATTAGTCGGGGGGATAGTAAGCAGAGGACCAAGATCAGGAATGGTTGGCGCAAGAGCCTGAGGTGAGAGTCCAGCACCCACACCGGAGCCGATGCCATTGAGCGATAGGTTCTCAAACGCGTCCAGTTGTTCAGGGGGAAGTGTCTCTGACGGTTCTTCAATGATGGGTCGGTTCAGAATTTCGCCTGAAGGTTCGATGCTCCTGTGATCGAGGTTCAAACCCTTGCACAAGACCTCGATCTCAAACTTGAGATTGAGTTTCAGCTCGGCATGGTGATAAAGCTCAATTAGCAAATGGATAATATCCATAAGCCATGGATTCGGGGGCCTGAAAACGGCCGATGTGGCGCCTTGAGTCAGAACTTTGCACACAAACGGGATAACAACAATGAGTCGCTTCGTATCGTGAGCCTCAATCAAAAGCTGCTTGAAGGCGATGTTCTTGTGTTTGATGGGACGATCTCGTGCCAGGGTCAGAAGACCTAGCCAGCCTCCGAGATTTTTCAGGTGAGTCCTTTCCGTTGAGTTCTGCATGGTCGCCTCCGAGTTCAGCATTCGGCACACACTGATATAAGTCTCCCTTAGGACCTCACTCCAGAGAGCCTTGTCCTCAAATAGCTTAACCAGTTCGAGATAAACATGGTGGTAGTTTGGCTGCATCTTGGCGCGCTCCTCAACAAGGTGGCTAGCAAACCATTGTTGATGTCGGCGCTCCACGGTCTCTCGAAGTTCTTGACACATGGCCTGCAGTGTACCTTCGGTGATATTGTTGAGAACGAACTGGACCTTGTCCTGAGCACCCTCGTCAGGATCTTCAAACTCAACGTCCATAGCCGGCGGATCGACGTTCAAAGCAGCAAACGCAGGCGCTTGACGCTCAACATTGGTCAGTTCATCTGAGTTTCCATTAGGGAAACCATCGCCTTGAAATCCTAGACCATGAGGTGTTCCGGCGCCGTTACGCCCACGGGCCAACTCTTCTTCGTGCTCACGGACGACCTCCTCTGCCTTTTTGAAAACTTCCGTGTTGTGGAGTCCAGGAATCTGGCAGAGCTGCCTGCAGAACGCAGGCCATTCTCTGAAGCGAATGAACAACTGCATCAGTGCCTGAAGGCCAAACTTGTACATAGGTTCATCAGGAGAATGATCCCTCACAGCTTCCAAAATCATGCCCAGTCCAATTTGAAGAGGCAAGTTTGAAACGAGCTTATGCGAAATGATGCCACCGAATAGAACTGCGGTTGTTGCAAGAGCTTCCAGAGGATAGTCGGCATAGTGAGAATACTCATCGAAGAGCCCATGGATCATACATGCGAAAACATCCTGATCCAAAGGATCCCTGGAATGCTTATAGCGATCTAAGACCTCGACTATATTGCGAACCTGCACTTCATCACTATACATCTTCTTGTAATGTTCCTCCATCCTGGTATTGGCGGTCGGAGACAGGAGATTCCCATCCCTTCCATTGGCGTCGATGACATCGTCGTAACCCTCGCCATAGTTGATCAGTCGGGGGTAAGCAATAATGCAAGCGCGCTGAACCAGGATCAATTCTGGCCTAGGAGGACTGGGCGAAAAGTCTTCAAGAATTCGCAGTAATGCTGATACGGTACGAACTTGGAGAGTCGTTGTGTTCTTAACAGAAGAGTCATCAGAAGTTCCTCGCTGGAACTGGCTCTCCAAGTTGGCCTTTATCATCAAGAACTGAAGCAGAGTACTATACATCTCTTCACTCCGCTCAGCATTGAACCGTGCCCACTTGGACAAATCCAAATATCCCTCAGCATGGGCCAGAGCGGCTAGATCGACCCCAAATCCATTCGACTGGTACACCAGTGTGTCAAGCCAGTTATGCTTTACGGCGTGCTCAAGAATAACCGGGAGGTCCATCGGCTTAACAGCATGAGTGTCTACCAAGCGCTGAATGACCCAGTTCTTGTCTTTCCTCCAGACACTATCCAGAACAAAGTCGTATTGGGGCGAACGCTTATAGAGAAAATTTTCGAACAAAGAATTGAGTGTTTCTACAGCCATTGGGGCCCAATGTTGCCGAGGTACTTCGAAGGCGGAGACCAGGAAGATGTCCAAATTCGGGACTACCACTTCTTGGAAGAGCCTCTTGGCCTCGATACTCGTCGACGCCATCATGGAACTAAGCGCAACATTGAAGATCGAGGAGAGCGCGGCAACGGATATTAACGGATGCTTGACGGCGACAATTGCTCGCTCTTGTACATTCTCAGGGGAGTTTGCGTATTCCTCAATAGTAATGCTGCGCTGGAGTCCGGGAATTGTCGTCGCGTCTAGCTGGTCGGGAGTCAAAGAGGCATAGGCACTAACAAAAGAGAGCTGAGCCTCGGGATTCCTCCAAACGCCGCCCCATAACCTCTGAATATCCACTATCAAGCCAGACTTGGAGTCCTGTGCAATTGGCAAGAAAGCTTGGTAAAGTCGAAGGAACTGCTGAGAAGAGACACGAGTCGATGGTTGGTCGAACAAAATGATGACCTCCATCCAGTCGAATGATTTCGGTAGGACTCTCCTAAGAGCAGCAACCAGAACACCAGTATCTTGCTGTGGGCTTTGACTAATGGCAGTGAAGGTCATCGCAGCTGAAACTTGTTCGGGACCCAACTGCAAGCCGCTGGGGCGGTTCTGTAAATAAGAGACACATGTTTCCTCGTCTCTGGTGAAATCGATGCCCGTTTTTTGGATATATCGAACTAGCCCATTGAAAGGCCTATCAGCAAGCACTCGACTGAGATCGAGAGCCGCGAGGATTTCGGAAGGCGGTGTACGCTCGGGAGACTGGTCCATCCATCGGCTGATGACACGTGTTTCCAATTCGCGCATAGAAGAAGCATTGAAGCTCGGAGGATGATATTGAAGAAACCGGTCCAGAATCAGGGCGATGAAAGATGGGGTTAAATCGGCATGGGCGTCTAGGTCAAATCGAGAAAGGATATCGATGAAGGAGGGAAAATTAGTAGACAATATAGCGTCGGCTGCCTTGATGTTAGAATACTCCCGGGACAAACTTCCTGATGGAATGGACCAACCTTTCGTCTTTAAATCTGCTCGAGAAGTGAGCTTAAAGGCTAGAGCTAATATGGTCTTCTCTAATGCATCGAGCTTGAAATGTTCCATGAAGGTAGAGAGATCAAAGTCGCGGAAGATGTCCTCCGTGGCACTCTCAATTGATTCAGCAATCTTGCTTGCTTGATTGGGATCGTGCGAGATCTTCTGCATCTCGGTAACAAGAATGTGATAGTTGTTCGGGCTTGTGCCGGGTCTGTTGAGGCCAGGGAATATCTGGGGCGCATTGCCGGCAACGAGCCGGGTGAAGTACTTGGTAAACACTTCCATTCCGTGTTCATCGATGAGCTGTTAAGTAGGTGCATTGTCAGCAAACTTGGGATATGTCCAGTAGCAATAGTGTAGCCAAACCTTGTTCAATTGGTCAACTTGCAGCTCCCACTTAGCACGGTCCTTGTCCTCCTTGATAGTACTGAGCAGAAGATAGACCTGTGCCACGACGATCTTTGTCAGGGAATTAGTGCCCGTTGGACTGCTGGCGCTTGGGCTTGCGCCAGCACTGAGAATGGCGGCCTGCGATGGGTGAGGAGAATGGCTCGCACCCGTCTGTAGTATCTGCGCAGGATTGGGCGAAAACGATCCCGCTCGAGGTGGTGGGACCATGGGGTTGTATTCGCGGCGGAGGGAGATGAGATGAATGAGCGCCTGCTTTCGTTGTGGTGGCAGGCCGGAGGGCTCAGAAAACGAGCGAGCGGGGAAGTGTGAAGGAGGAAGAGTCCGTATGTAAGATGCCTACATGGGGGGGCGGCACGATGAAGCTGCGAACAGCGGTCGTCGAGACGTTGCAGAGACTGCGCGATCGTGCAACGGTAGTCGAACAGAGAGGAACTCGTGAGCCTGACTCGACTTGAAGGTGGAGTTGGAGGTACGTGTCGTACTCGGCGTTCGTCGTAGGGAGGGCGCCGAAAACGCTACAAACTGACAGGGTGGGGGGGGGAGTCCGTAGCGATTCGGCGTCAAATAAGCCAACGAGACCCGAAATATTTATGGCGCGTGGTGATGCAAGTATCGATATCGTCAAGAACGTCTGTACACAAGGTGGTGGTGGTCGATGTTGGGTTTGGAGGACAAGGTACTGTAACTGAAAATGACAAGGCCCTTCAGAACGGCAAATCCCGATACGTCGAGTGGATCCAAACTGCCTATACCCGCATCACGTGAGCCGTTCCAAGGTTTCCTTGTTACCAACGCCGGTGGTCAGTGCTTCCTTTGTTGCTGTGCCAACAGCTACACGCCACCAAAACAATACAGCTAGCTCTCCTTTCACCGTACATTATTCCCTTTATCACCATTGAAAGGGCTACATACCAGATATCCTTTTTGTCTCGCTTCCTCTGTGCTTAGTGTGGAGAGTAGTGCGACTCAGGCTGGTCCTTAATCATCCATATTCGTTGTAAACAACACCACGTCCGTCTGTCTTGACATTTGAAATTGAATACCCTTGGGCATCATGCCCGCATCAACGGTTGAAACTCCAGCCGTTGCGCTGTCTTGTGAGCAAAATTTGGCGATGTCTTGACGTTTCCATGACTGATACCTGATACTGCAGTCGCAAACAACTTTTGGGGCAAAGAAGATGCCGGCGTGGCGCCGCTGCTGAGTCGCATGACTGCGGCCAAGACTACATGCGATGAACTACGAGCATTCTATGGCGGTGCGTACAAGTGAAGTTATTGAAAGAAATCCACCTGACTGAATATGCTGCAGCTCGAGCGTCGATTGAGGAGGAATACTCCCGCAAATTATTGAACCTGAGTCGCAAAGCCTTAGGATCGCAGGAGTCTGGTACATTGAAGACATCGTTGGATACCGTCCGAGGCGAAGTCGAACAAATGGCCAAGCAGCACCAGCTCATTGGCGCAGAAATGAAATCAGAGCTTGAGGAACCACTCGCTGCCTTTGCTGGCGGAATGAAGGAGCGACGAAAGATTATTCAGAATACCGTCGAAAAGCTATTGAAGGTCAAGATGCAGCAGACACAGCAGGTCAACAAGGTTCGACTACTCTTCTCGACTCTCCATTATCACTGAAGCTGACTTTGGTTCTAGACACGAGACAAGTATGAGCAAGAGTGCTTGAAGATCAAGGGTTATCTTGCTCAAGGCCACATGGTAATGGGCCAGGAAGAACGACGCAACAAAGCCAAACTCGAAAAGACACAGATCAGCCTGGCAACTTCCAATACGGAGTACGAGAATGCGGTTAAAGCACTCGAAGACACGACAACAAGATGGAACAGAGAGTGGAAGTCAGCCGCCGATAAATTCCAAGATTTGGAGGAAGAACGACTCGACTTCACCAAGAGTAGCCTGTGGACATTTGCCAATATCGCCTCCACAGTTTGCGTTAGTGACGATTCGTCGTGCGAAAAGATCCGACTCTCATTGGAGGTTATGGATGTGGAAAAGGACATCATCACTTTCATTACAGAAAAGGGAACCGGCCAGGAGATCCCAGACGCTCCCAAGTATATCAACTTCTGTCGCGGAGATGTGACGGATAACCAATCTGAGACGTCAGAAGACGACAACTATTCTGTCGCTCAATTTCCTCGCAGCATCAACCCTGCTTTCCGTTCGTCGTCCCCTCAACCTTCGACGTTCGAGTCGCATCATGATCCAAATTCTGCTCTGGCCAACGACCTGGCGCACAGAGAAGTTGCTTCAAGCAAACGCGACCTTCCAAGCCAGAAGCCAGCAACGCTGCCCCCTGACGAGATACTCCAAATCGGCACTCAGAAGCCTCAACCTCAGCAAATCCAGGCACCTCCTCAACCGCGTCAACAGCAGATACCACGCCCCTCTCAGATGCAGCACCCCGCTCAACTGCAATATGCTCCCCAGCATCAGCATCCCTCCCAATTGCAGCACCACTCTCAGCTTCAGCACCCTTCACAGCTGCAGCATCACCCCCAGCAGCAGTACTCTCCTCAGCGTCAGCAACCGTCCCAGCAGGTTGCTCACCATACAGGACACCACATGCAACAGCAAATGAGGCCTCTGGAGATGAGACCCGCTGATGGCAGATCTGGAGATATGAGACACGCGAACATGCGACATCCAGATATGCGACATCACGATCCAAGACCGTCTTTGGAGATGCGTCACTCTGGTGAAGTTCGGCCTTCCATGCAGTCTCGACCCAGTGCTGATGCAAGACAATCAATGGATGCAAGAACATCTCTGGAAGTAAGGCGACCAATGGAGGATCCGTATCGCCGCCAACAACCTGCAGGTCATGCATCGTATGATGCCAACCAGCATGGTGCTGTTGCAGCCGTGCCACACGACCCTTACCCCCTGGACGGCATGACGATGCTGTGCAGGACTGGGCCCAGCCCCATCTCGGACCAGAGTTCACAGGTGACATCTGCTCGACCTTCGAGCAGAGACTCCCATAGTGATTATTCGAACCCCAACTCGTTCTCTAGTGTGGAACCACCGAGCGGCAAAACTTCACCTGTCAAGCAGGATCCTATAAAGCCAAACCCAGTCCCAACTCAAGCGCCAGCACCAGTATCGGCACCTGCGCCGGCACCAGCCCCTGCTCCGGCTCCAGTCACCGCTCCTGCTCCGGCTCCGGCTCCGGCGCCCGCTGTCAGCAATGGTCCGAGCCCAGTCAAGTTAGTTGCTAAGAAGAAGAGTGGTGGTTTCTTAAAAAATCACAGCCCATTCAGACGCAAGAGCAACAAGGATCTTCAGTCATCAAACAGGAACACATGGCACGCACCGAGCACGCAAAACTCGGGTAGTCCCGTTCGCCGACCACAGTTGCAAACACAAGAATCCAGCAGTGTTGTCACCAAAGAACGTACTCAGAGTCCCGAGCCCATCGATGCCAATGCCAGTCTAGCTCTAGGAGTGGGACAGAATGTCTTCCCTGTATCTACCCCTGACACAAAGAAGAAGCCAGGAGCTGCCACCGAACAGACACCCGAGGAAACAGACCCAATCGCTCTGGCCCTTGCGGAGCTGAAAGGTGTCACGTTAGGCAAGCAGTCATCAATGAGAATGTCCGCTGATCACTATTCCGGGCTTGCCACTCCGGCGCCAGCATCAGAGGCTGCTTCAAGACAAGCCTCAGCCTCTCGCACAGCTCCGACTCCTGTGAACCCGGATGTTGCAGCGGCAAAGAGAGGAACACCGCCGCCATCCTACCAAACCCCAGTTTCACGTCTGGGTGTCCCACCACCTGCAGTGACTTCCAGGGCAATGAAGGAAGCGACCAAGAAGGCTACCACACAAACACGAAGCATGTTTGAGAGTGGAGGCGGTTCGCCAGGAGGATTCAATAGTACTGCTTCTAGGACCAACACTCGAGCAACCGAAACAAGGCGATCTGAGCCATCACCAAGCCAGAGCGTCCCACCAAGTGCTTCACGACCGGCAACTCGAACCACTAACCATGGCAGGGGCGAGTCTGGTAGTTACAGCGCGTCCCCTGTGTCACGACAGCCTACTAGAGCTACCGATAACGGACGCGGCGAGCCTGGAAGCTATAGCTCAGCATCCATGCCTCGACCAGGCACTCGGGGCACTGAAATGGGTAGAGGAGATACTGGCGGCTATAGTACACCACCTGTGGCACGTTCGGGAACCAAAGCAAGCGAGATGCCCCGATCGGACACTCGCGGAATTCCTATTTCGCGACCAGGCACAAGGGGAAGTGACATGTCTCGTGGCGGATCTGGTATTTACGGATCGTCACCTGGCTCCCGACCTGGCACCAGAGGCTCTGATATGCCCAGAGCAACTTCGCCAGCACCAGCTCGTAGCGTGTCTCCACAACCACCTATGAACGACAACATGAGCTACAGATCGGTTTCGCCCAACCCTTACGCTGCTAGCCAACGCTCTCCGTCTGTCATGAGCTCACCACAGAAGCATGGCTCTGCCCAGGGGTATTATACCCAGTCACCTCAGCAGGCCGCTAGCCGCGGGCCTTCTCCTTCACCTTATGCCCAGCAGAATCGCCCCGGAAGCAGCTATGCAGGTAGCGACATGGCAATTCAGCTCGCGCCGGTTGATGATCCCTACGGTTCTCAGAGGAGTCGAGGCAGCCGCCCTGCTTCGAGAGCCATGAGCTACTATGACGATGGTAGTACCCGTCAACGTAGTCAGAGCGTTGCTGATCCGTCTCGGCTGTATACGGGAGATGGCAGAGCAATCCTGCATTATGGTAAGTCTTTGATTATCCAGTATCGAAGAGCGGAAGAGACTAACATGACCTTTTCACAGCACGCGCATTGTATATGTATCAAGCAGCCATTCCCGAGGAGTTAAGCTTTGGCAAGGGTGACTATCTTGCGGTCCTCCGTCATCAAGACGACGGATGGTGGGAGGCTGAAGTCCACGGCGGAGACGGAAGTGTCGGGCTGGTCCCAAGCAATTATCTTGCGGCGTGCTAGACTCTTATGATATGAGCGACTTGATGGACGAATTTTTGAGATGTTTCTTGCAAAATGATTGAATTGTAGGTTAGGATTACGGCAGGAAAAGGGCCCCGACGAAATTGGTTCACGACTTGATTTATACCTTTCGTTACGTTGTTATCTTGTACAGCAAATATTTGGCAAGGAAGCGTTGGCCTCCTTGTTGTTGCTTCAGACTATTCTGATTTTCTTTTTACTTGTGTCACGATTATTGGGAAAGATTGAAACGACTGCTCTTCTATATCACCTCATGGAAATAAGAATCATCGTATGTAGATGTTATGGAAACATTAGATATTCTGAATTAATGTGTCGAAATTACCTATCCTCTACAATTGCTTGAGCTGTCCGCCCCGTGAAGTTGAATACCCTCCTATCTAAGGTGGGTACGTACCGAATTATGACGTTGAGGCCGCCGGAGGTCCAGAGCTGGTTGTACCTTAGCTTGCCGCCTTCACATGCCACTCATTCACTCACTCCCTTTGACCTTTGCTCCCTTCAATTTCGCAACCTGTAATTCCTAGCTCGTACTCATACCCATGTCGTCTACGTTAATGACCTGAATAATCTGAAGCATTATAGCATGGTCAGTTGTTCTGCTGTTTATTATCCATACGCGACTGACTTTGCCTGACAAGGAAACCCTACAAGACACCGCCCGTGTTATCACGTCTAAACCTGTTCAGCGAGCTGTCGTTAACACCGTACTCCTCGTTTCGACAGCAGCAACCCTCTTTTGCACGGCTGCTATTGCTTCATTGCTCTTTTTCCAGAATTTCCTTCCTCACGAGGTCGTAACTTTGCCATTACATCTCCAATATGGGTGGGTTTATGATGCTGTATATGTTGCTATGTTGCTCGCCTGACTGATAGAATGGTTACAGCTCTGGCATCAACCCGTATGGAATCGCCTCCCTTCAAACGCCGCCAATGAAGACGCAGCAGGAGTACGATGTGTCGTTAATTTTAGCGATGCCTCGCTCGAATCCAAACGTGGAGCGCGGTAACTTCATGATTACCCTGCACATGGTCGACTCACAAGCTGATGCTGGGTTGCATGCTGCGGCGGAACGTCACGCATCGCTACACCAAGGATTGGAAGGGGCCAATGTACTATTCACTTCACGCAGGCCTGCTCTATTTCCTTACGTTGACCCGTTAGTATCGGTTGCGTCTCGAGTGCTATTTCTGCTTTACCATTTATTCACACCAGGTTCAAGCACGAACTCAATCGTCATCCCGTTGGCCGAGCGAGTCTTGTTCTCAAAAGCCTCGGATCTCCCGAGGTCAGCGTATGTGGAGGTTGAAGCGGGCCAGACCATTCAGATTTACCATGCTTACCTTCAGCTCACAGCTCAGCTTCGTGGTCTCCGGTGGATGATGGTTCACTATCGCATCTCAACATTCATCGCCTTGACCCTTGTTTTTTGGGCCTTTGAAGTTATTTTTATGGGTTTTGCCTGGGGACTTTGGAGCATGACTTCAGGGTCACCGCCTGGAGATGCCGATGACAAGACCAGGAGGCTTGAGGCTGAAGGATATGAGTATGAAGATGAGGACACAGATCGCGCAGAGACCTTTCCAACATATGGAAGACAGCAGCCGCTCAAATACGAGCCCGACATCAAACCAGAGGCGGACCCTGAACAGCCTTTATCTGAAATTCCTCGAGCAGGAGCCGACGCTGATGACGAAGATGAGGGTAGTTTTGACGATGACGACGACGATGTGCAACACAAGGATTCGGGTATCGGAACGAGTTATAGTGAGGAGGGAATTTCAAACATTCGAAGGCGAACGTCATGTAATAAATTGTAGAGGAGGGAAGTTTTGCGAGGCCTTAATATAGAGAGAGACTGAGTGTAATGAGTGGAAGCAGATACCCGTGGCTTATGATATGCAGTACTAGAATAAGAATGTGTTGTCAACTGAGGATTTGATGTTTATTATGCAGGGGAAACTGCCTGGTAAGTTAGACATGCTGATCCGATATGCATGCCAAGTTGACTGTAATTCGATGACGAGCTCATGGTAGGTAGAGCCTGGCTGGTTTTTTTTTCTTTCCTTTTTTTCTTTTGTTTTTGGCTACCTAGTCAAAGAACGAACGCTTTATCAAGAATAGCAGCGTGCGCTTCTGCCTCACAACGAGGGATCCATTGGATTGTAATTTACGAGTCGTTTGCCTGGCTACCGACGGTCAATGGTTCCAAGGCGTTGATGGGTTTTTACAGCGGGCGATTCACTTTCACCGTTTGTTGGCAGTATCTTTTTATGGCAACCCACCATTGACAATGGCTGAAAGTATTGTGATGTCAATCCAAGAATACGATAGTATTCATTGTTTGGAAAATAGAGCATTTATTTCATACTGCTTGAAGAGCGCAGCAATTTCCAGTCATCTACCTAACTAGTACCTAGGTACACTACCTCAGGTACACATTGAACTGGTAATCGAATTGAAGTCTTCCTGTCTGGAAATTCACTAACTAATTCTTCAGTGCACATGCATGTTTTCAACCCCTCCATCCACATCCACACTCGCTCTCCTCTGGCTGGGCCTGTCCGGGCTCGGGCTGTCGTGACCCCCCATTGTACCTGAGCATCTTGCTGTAGGTAAGGTAGCTTAGGGGAACACTCACCCATGCTCTCTGGCTGACCCATTTCCCAGAGCCCCTCAAAGCCCCTCCACCTTCTTTCTGTTGCCAACAATCAAACGCATTGAGCATCATTCTTCACTGCTAGAGGTACCTTGGTTAGTGTAGGTAGTGTAACTCAACAACAACACCACCTGGCGTCACTAGCATTCATCGACTATTCGTTCTATTCTGTGTAATTAAATTCTCGCCTTTTCACATCCATTCACACTCACGCTAGAGAGACATGGTTCTCATTCACTGAACTGAACGAACAACTCGACCGTCTCCACCACAATCCACATCCTACCTTACCTAGCCATCCCCGACCACCCCCAAGTTACCTGGTAAGGTAAGGTACCTGACAGCAATCGTGCCGCTACCGCTACCGCTACGTACCGACCGCTATTACTAGCTCGATTTACCTGGACTCATTGCGGGCCAACTACTGCGATTCCCTCCACCGCCCGCCTGTTCCTCTCGACGTCTCCCGAATCAACTCTGAACCCGACAATCACCAAGAGACCAGACCTGAGCTGAGTACACCGACCTGACCGCATGCGCTGTGTTTAGCACCTGCGAGCGAGCAAACGACTGCTTCTGCTGTTCACTCTTTGCGACTCCTCAGCTTGAACCCTCGCCTTCGCCTTCGCCCAGCCTTGAACGAGCCTAGACGCAGACGGGACGAGACGTCACAGTCAAGTCTTACACAACTACCGCCCTGATCAACTTCTCTCTGCCTCCCCTCTTCTCGAATCTATATACATACACCAGCCACCAACCCTCGCACACCACATACCGTCACGATGCCCTGCTTCAAGGGCATTGCGGTCAGCATTCATGCGAACTCTGCCCCGCTGCCAGAGTATGGCATGCAGAAGCAATCTCGTCTCTCAAGAATCAGTACCTACATTCCTGTACCCCAACCTCAGCTCGCTGAGTCAAACAAACCCGAGCCTGCAAAATTCGCAATCTCCATCACCCTTCTGACCCCGGGCTTGCCCATCCCATACTCGACCCCGAAGCCAAGTGATGATAACCCCTACCCGAAACCTCAGTTCGTCGGCGGTCTGAACACCGGCGATCGGAATAAGTCCTCTGGCGTTGTGAATCCCTACATCCCCATGACCAACTCCGAAAATGAGACCATCGCTGCTTACATCTACTTTGACGGTCGAGCCAAGGAGGAAGTTGCTACTCTTCTGCGACCAGGTGAGGAAACATGGGTCAACAGCCGCTGGGTTCAGGTGCCAGACTCTGAAGGTGGCGGTCTGGCTGAGCGAGAATTTCTATTCCGCGAGGTTGGCCTCGAGCGTTGGCTCAACGGCTTGGACCTACAAGGCCATGATGCCGCCGAGAAGCTAGAGAAGCGTCGCCAAAAGTTTGAGAAACGCCGCCGACGACAACGGGCTATGGAAGGAAACGCCAGTGCCGATGTGGAACAGGGATCTACAGGACGCAGGGACACACTACGCTATGGCGCTGACGACAAGTCTCCTATCGAGGCTGTCGTGGACGACTCTGATTCATGGTCCGACGACGATGACGAACCACCTGAGGCGACTGGGCAGATCAAGGTGGCTATGTTCCGCGTGCTTGCCTCTGGCGAAATCAAGAAGGGTGAATACTCACCCCAGTTCGGTGCTCACGACGGCGACGAAGATGACATGGGCTCTAAGGAAGGAAATGGCATCGACGCCGACGTTGAACACACGACAAGCTTCGCGAAGCCCAAGACTCTTGATCCGAAGACCATCAGTACACAGACAGTCACGGGCATTGACGGACCAGACAAGCCCTACGCTGTCTTTACCTTCTTTTACCGAGGAGAGCGTAAGTATTACTGGGCGTTTTGAGGATCGTACACTAACCCACATCGCAGGACAATTGCAAAAGATCGGGGTTCTGCAGTCCTCAAAGAACCCTCAGACAACCCCTGGATCAGCCAAACGGAGGTCAGGTCAACTAGACTTCTCCAGCCTCGGACCTCTCAAGGCTGGTGGCACTGTGGGCTTCTCTGCTTTCCGCGACCAGGCTACCGAAGCCTCGAGACGACGCAAGGCTAGAAAGAAGAGCAATGGAAACATCGCCGATGATAGCGACGACGATGATGAAGAGGACGACGAGAACCTCGGCAAGATGGAGGAAGTGTACGCAAAAGATGTGAACACAAAACTCGCACCAGAAGACGTCAAATTCCAAGGCGAACTTGCTGAGGGCGTGGATCGTATTCACGTAAGCTCGGGGGTTATATCTTCCAGAATATTTGAACTGACAATATGATGCAGCTTAAGAGGGCGCATTCTGCAGACCCAGACAGCTTGGCCACACCGGAATTGTCACAAACCCCGACCGCAGCTAGCGAATCCACGTCACAAGTACCTACCACAGGGGGCTCTCCCGCCAACAATCTTCTCTCGAATGCTGTAGGCCTTGATACACCTAGCAAGTCAATTTTCCAGAGTCCCCTCAAGAAATACCGACCCAGTGTGGATTACGGACCGGGAGGTCTGAACCTCTCAACAGGATCTGGCTTGAAATCAGAGGTAGATTCAGCTGTTTCTGGGGGATCTGGGTCGGGGTCAGGAACGCCCTCCAATATCGAAACCCAAAAACCGAAGGTTGAGGATGAGGAGGAGCTATGATGATGGCAGAATCCTCGATTTTCGATCAATCTTACAGACTTCAGCGGAGACGTCTATTCATTGAATTACGAAAGAAACCGACAAAAAATGACGGGTTTGCTCCAAACATAAAGCAACCGTTGGGTGTCGATATGGACAGCCTTAGCAGCTTGGACATAAACTGATGGGCCAGTTCTTCGGTCGAAGGGTTTACTCCTTGACCGGCACGAGTATTGACAGCGCAAGATATAAACTTTTCACTATGAAGCTCATGTGGTGTACAGGCGAAGGTTAAGGAAGTATTGGTTTGGGAAGCAAGTGGCTCACGTTGTATCGAGGCAGCCTGTCATTTCTTGGTGCAGGAAAACAAGCAACTCTTGATCTTGAGGAGGCATGGGTGGGTTACTTACTAGAGGTTAGAAGGTTCTACAATCGAGTAGTCTGAGCCAGCAGAAGGAATCAGTGTTCGGTGAATCGGTTAACTCTATGTGACATATCATTACCTGAACAATAGAAGGGCATTGTTTTACTTCGTCCTTGCCAACTGGAGTAGATGGCTATATGCACCAGACAGGCTTTGAAGGCTATAGTACTGATATCGTCTAGTTCGACAGTTCGGTATGGCATTCCGCTACGTTATCTTCACCCCTTAAGTCAGAATCGTAGCTATAGAGAGGACAAGGCTTGGGATATGAGGAAGCCTGTTGGCTCTAGCCCTAGATGAGGGGGCAGCCCGGAGCTTTAAGATCATGGATGTAAGAATATACGACTGGCCATTATCAGTACACATTCATGAAGTATGCATGTCACTGATTCAGGATTGGACGCAGTAATAAAGTCAAGGTCAGAGTAATAATCAATTGATAGCATTCTATTAAATGGCTTCCAAGGAACAAGCCGACTCAACGAGCAAGAGGCTGGCAATGAAAATGAATCCTGACAAGGTTCGTGTCAATCGTTTACTAAACTTTTTGCCATGTTAGCGCAGTGCTTCTAACACGTTTGTTCGTGTGAAGAATGAATGAGAGGGAGACATGTCAGACTGTTGAGCTTGATAATTTTGAAATCAACATAGAGATTCAGTTGGCCGTTCTTAATGGAAGAGTTTGTCATCATGCAAAAGGGGGTGCCAAACGCGTCCAGAGTGTGCGCTGGAGGCATCGAGACGTGTATTCTTGTGTCGTGTCATGTAAACGTACCTTACTGTTATTGGTCTGAAAAACCCTGCAGATATGTTATTCTGATGCTGCAGAGCGCGTCTGCATATTCTCAAGAGCTTGCCGTCTGAAAATATCTGCGGGAACCAATTGTTGTCGGAAACTGAATTGTTGTTGAAGACAAAGAAAGTTTTTCAGAAGCAGCTCCAGCGCAATTTTATTCAGTCGGCGGACCGGGGTATGGTCAATTATCGGCATATCCAAGCTCCATCCCGCCATTTATGCTTATAGCGAAGCCGCACTGTATGAGCACAGCCCTGTACCTAATCTGCAGTGTATTTCAGTGGGCACCAGCTAGGAGCAGCCCATCATCGCTGACGTTTGAGCCTAATCTGCACTGTGCCCCCTCAACCCCACCATCCATTCGATCTCATCTCTCTCTTCCTTGCTCGCTTCCATTGCTTTCCCCTCAGGCAGACTTTGCGACAACCCAACGGTTCTCTACCTTAGTTAAAACCCTTCGGATCCCCCTTTCTCGACGCATTAGCGATTAAAACGACCAGGACAGGTCCCCAGACTTCAAAATGGCCGGAAGTGAGTTTATACTGTTCTGGAATGGCTGTACGACGAGAGAATCTAACCGCGCACACTTCTAGACTTTGAGGAAGTTGCCAGTATGTTTGGAGCCCTCCTGGACTGATTTATGAGTCCAACCCACACGGTCATGAAGAGAATCCTAACGAAAAACAAACAGAGCAGTTTGTTGAGTTCTACTACAACACCTTCGACAGTGATCGCAAGGGTCTCGCTGCTCTCTACGTAAGTGACCCTCCAGCTCAACGACGAGCACTCTAGTAGAACAACCCGCTAACTCTGATAATAGCGAGACCACTCTATGCTGACTTTTGAGTCTGCTTCCGTCCTCGGCACCCAGGCTATTACCGAGAAGCTTGCTGTATGCATCCCTTCGTCACCAGCGACTTCGAGTCGGCGTTGTTAACAATCTCTCCAACAGGGCCTCCCCTTTGAGAAGGTCAAGCACCAAGTCTCTACCCTCGATGCCCAGCCCTCCAATGACCAGGGCGGTGTCATAATCCTCATTACCGGTGCTCTCCTTGTATGTTTACGACTATCCCACAGCCTACTGAAATGTGCCCACTAACAAATATTAGGTCGATGAGGAGCAGCGCCCCATGAACTTCAGCCAGTCTTTCCAGCTCGCCCGCGATGCGAATGGACAGTACTTCGTCTACAACGACATCTTCAAGCTTGTCTTCGGTTAATCGAAAGCAGTTACACTGCCGGCCGGCGCCTTTTGTTGTTTGAATGAGTTGAGCGACGTTTATAAACACACAAACACACCAAGTGGGGCGACAGACGAGGGGAAATTAAAGCGGCAATGGCAACAGAATAGCTTCTTTTTGACGATAAGATGAATTTAGAGCATGGCTTGAAGGGAACGCAATTGTTTTGAGTCGGCTGTGATTATCTTGGATTTCCTCTCGCCAATGAAGCTGAATCATTGGTTCCCAAAGCTATGAGTGCTCAACCTCAGCTCGATGACATAGCAAATAGGGTCTGAAGTGATCAAGGCAAGATAAAGCCACCCAAGGTTGATCAGTGTGAATGCAAACGGTGCGACATACGTCACGTATACCCGAGTATGGTCAAGTACCGTGATTGGCGTTGTATCTTTAGGAATAAACTGCTTCAGCAGCCACAGCCCTGACTACTATATAATCCTTCAGCAGTAGAAATGGCAAGATGTAACATATTTTGCGTGCTAGCTCTGTCAAAATCAATGCAAAACCCCAATCCGCTTGTATGGGCACGTAGAAGGCACTTGATGAGGCTAGGGTTTGAGATCCTCTTAATAGGACATTTAAAAGGCGAAACATTCACTTTAGGCTGAAGTCTTGTCCAAGAAGCAAGCTCATCATCTATTTTTTAGGAGGGTCATGAGACTGGCCTCACTGGTCACTGCGAAGTGGGATGGGACGAAACGTAACCCGAGAAAAATCATTCATTTTCCATGCCCTGAACCGTGCAACACCGTTTGATCCCGAAATCGCAATGCATTGTGAGGGGTATAAACAAATAGCCTTAGATCTTGGTAGCAGCCTCAAGAGCCTTCTGCTTCTTGATGATCTTCATCTGAGCCTTGGGACCCATGATACCACCACCCCATTGTCGGCGGGCCTGGTCGTGCTTCTCAAGGTAACCGTCCTTGACAGCGGAGATGAGCTTGGAGAGCTCGTTCTTGTCCTCGGAGCGGACCTCGGTGATGGCGAGGACAGCAGCGGTCTGTGACTTGTTAGACACGAACTTGAGCTCATGGTTTCGATAAGCATACCTTCTTGTGGACGACCGTTCCGAGACGGGCCTTGCCCTTGACAATGGCGTAAGGGATACCCATCTTCTTGCAAAGAGAAGGGAGGAAGACGACGAGCTCGATGGGCTCGACATCGTTGGGGATGAGGACGAGAGAAGCCTTCTTGTTCTCAATGAGGCCAACAACGTGGTTGAGACCGTACTTGACAGTGTAAGGCTTCTTGGAAACATCCTCCTTCTTCTTACCCTCCTTGACGGCGGTAGCCTCCTGGAGGAGACGCTCCTTCTTCTCGGCCTTGGTCTCAGGTCGGTACTTGTTGAGGAGCTTGAAGGCCTGGGCAGCAGTGTTGCGGTCGAGGACGTGCTGGAACTGAGCGAGAGCCGGGGGAACCTTCAGGCGCATCTGAAGGATCTTCTTCTGTCGCTGGAGGCGGACATACTCGGGCCACTTGACCATGCGAGAGACATTTCGCTTGGGCTGGATGTCCTGGCCGATGCCGAAGTTGCGAGGTCGCTTCTCGAGAAGAGGGTTCTATGAATGTCAGCGATTATCCCACCAGAAGAGACAAGAGAACTACTAACCTTGGCGGCCTTCTTGCCAGCCTTACCCTGAGGGAAAGGGGCGGGAGCGACCTTCTTGCCGGACTTGGGAGGCTGTCATTGAGAAAAGAAGACATCAGCAAGGCGTTCAAGCCAACAAAAGGTCTTCTCTGAACTCTAACGAGAATAGGCCGTGGCATTTCTGCACACGCCGCATCTCCAGCCAAGTCTTCACCAGCTCGATACCTGTCACAGTGATCGAATACTGGCGGAATACCAACAGCATGTGTCGACCACGGAGTGGACGACGCTGTGGCTCAATTGCACAATAAAGCGCATTTGACTCACAAAACTGTGGCCATTAGAGTCGAGTCGATTGTTTCATTCACTCACCATCTTGAATAGTTGGGGTTAGTAGTTGCTCGTAGGTTGAAGAGCAAAAGTCCAGGACACGATGGTGGATGGAGAACAAAAGTCAATAAGAAGAAAAGCGAGTGCCTTTGGTGAAAAATAATTAGGGCTTCTTTGAAATCTGTACCCACATTGAGAAAAACTCGACTCCACTGGCTGGAAGAAACAACCTAAGGCCAGGCAGGGGAGGGGAAAGGGTGGGATCGATCTTTTCTCACGACTAATGCCGCGCACGTGACTGTGACTCTTACAGTCAGGCAAACATACTACTCACTGCTTGAGTCAATAATTGGAAGGCAACATCTTGATGGAGGAAAAAAGAAAGCTAGAATCTGTAAAGTCAAAGTAAATTTCAAAAGACTCCCCTGAAAAAAAAAACAACTGAAATTCGTCGGCATAAAAGCTCTTGGATAAGTCGTCCACTCACTTCGTCCATATAAACAATCACAAAGACCCAACCAGTTGAGACTCAGTTGAGAATTTCAACTCCACTAACAGCAAAATGGCACCTACACCTTGTGTTCGGTGTCAAAACAACCGAGCTGTTGTAAAGCGACCCAAGAACCATCACAAGCTATGCCGAGACTGCTTCATCAGAGTGTTCGAGGACGAAGTCCATCACACAATCACATCATCAGACCTCTTCTTTCCGGGTGAACGAGTTGCTATTGGTGCTTCAGGTGGCAAGGATTCAACAGTGCTGGCTTCTGTAATGAAGACTTTGAATGAACGACACAACTATGGACTCGACCTAGTACTTTTGAGTGTCGACGAGGGCATCAAGGGATATCGGGACGACTCCCTAGAGACAGTCAAGCGAAATGCTGTTCAATACGACATGCCTCTGGAAATTGTTGGTTACGATGAACTGTACGGATGGACCATGGACCAAGTTGTCGAGACTATCGGAAAGAAGGGAAATTGCACATATTGTGGTGTTTTCAGACGACAGGCCCTCGACCGAGGAGCCAAAAAGCTGGCCATTCAGCATGTCATCACTGGTCACAACGCTGACGATGTTGCCGAAACCGTTCTCATGAACTTGCTACGAGGCGACATGCCACGCTTATCCCGAAGTACCAGTATTGTTACCGGAAACGCAAGCAGTGAGGTCAAGAGAAGCAAGCCTCTCAAGTATGCATACGAGAAGGAGATCGTACTTTACGCACATCACAAGAAGCTGGACTACTTCAGCACAGAGTGTATTTACAGCCCCGAGGCTTTCAGGGGAACCGCGCGTGGACTTATCAAGAATCTGGAGAAAGTGCGGCCAAGTGCAATTCTCGACATTGTACGAAGTGGAGAGGACATGGCTCGACTTGCACCAGACAAAGGCCAAGCTGCGTGTGGCTGCGACGAAGGCGAGGGACTCGGAGGTTGCGGATCAGCCAACGGGCGGACTTCTGGCAATGAGATGGCCCAGGTCGAGGCCAGCCTGAAGAAAAAGCACGAGTCTGCAGCTCTCGAGACAGAGATCACATCCAATGGAGCACCTAAGGACGACATAGTTGCCTTGCCAAGAAGGACCAAGAAGCAAAAGGAGACTCCTGCACCAAAACAAAACCTAGGGAAATGTGTCAAGTGTGGTTACATGTCGAGTCAGACCATGTGCCAGGCTTGCACATTGTTGGAGGGTCTAAATAAGAATAGAGCAGAGATAGCGATATAATGGATACCCTGCTGTCAAGACCAATTTTTCTGTCGCTTCATTGCACTGTAACTTGAACAAAGTACTTTGTTTGGGAATGTTTTAATCTTTCTCTTGGCCACTGTCCATCCGTCTCATAGGCTTCGATGCCTTGCTACTAGTACCCTAAATATGTGTATTTATAATTGCAGTTCTGGGCTGTCTTCTCTGGTTATTTGCCCTCGGTTTCATATCGCCATTTAAGAAAAGCGTGTTTCCAACTGTTTGATCGAATTAATGCTTGAATCGCTGGTTGAATAGAAAAACAAACCTTCCAAGGGTTGTTCAACTCGAAGCCTAAAGGCGCTTCCGGTTTGTCTGTTTGTCCTCGTAGAGTTCCCGTAAGTCGGCGGTCACGGTCCATCACTGTTCAATTCGTTAGTACCCTCGAGCTTTCATCCGGCTGGACATATCATACTTTGCTATAAACTAATTAGTATTGACGATACCGTCGAATGCCCATAACTTACTCTATCCCATTGATCCACGGAGTAACGGGGTCGTTTGCCCTCGTTCTGCCAGTTCTTGACGACGGCAAGACCAGTACCAGAGATACCAAACATCTATCAATCATCAATGAGCTTCGGTATCGTGCGGTAGCGAGATCGGATGGTGACATACACCAATCATGATGGCATAGGGAAGAAGAGCCTCAAAAGGGACGGGCATCGTGACGGCGGCGCTGCCTGAGCAGACTCAAAGGTACTTGACGTATGTATCGGAGAACGAGAATTTGAATTGACCGGGCCTGACCTGTCTTCCGGGTTCGTCGCGGTGGTCGTGAGTCTACCGAGCAAACGGGCCTTGAATTGAAGCTCACGTCCAACCGAGCCATTGACGACTCAGCGATTGGTGATGCGGATTTCGGTGCCTGAGGCCAGAAGCCCCATAACTATCCCTGCGTCGCGGTACAGTAACTGAGGGGACCTGTCGCACAGTGTGTTACCAAGCTCCATAGCAATAGAAGCATAGCAAGAGAACAGAAGAAAAGGAGGAGTAAACTCCAGGTTCTCTATTGATAGTGATTCAACACTCTCAAGACTTTTAAAATCCGAATTGGATCAAAGGAAAAACCTAGTTTACTTCCCTTACACCTGTATACTATACTAAAACTGCCAGTTCTTCAATAATCCGCCGATAAGCACTTTCGCTTTTACCATTCTGGACTTTTTCTCTTTCCCCTGGAGGGGCTCCCTAAGAAGCTGTCGCACGCACTGTGGCAACTAGCTCCCGCGGCTGCTGTTTGATATCACACAAGTTGACGCGACGTGATTCAGCGGCTTTCCTATCGCATCTCTACGATCTTTAGACTCTCTACGAACGCGTGGTTCAAATCAAATTGGGCGTGTCAATTCACCCTCGAGTTTTCGTTTAAGCAACCTGTACTGCGCATTCGCTCCCGGCCGCCCCTCGATGCAAGCCCGCGTACCGCGATGAAGCAGACGTGACCACCCTGCGAGAAACCCTTCGCAACCTACCGAAAGCGACCGATATGCAAACTCGGGGCTCTCGTTTCAGGACATTTTCTTTTGGGACGCGGGGGTAACCATGACAGGCGCACAAACTATGGCTGAAGAGCTTCCACACAGCGTCATGGTTTCCGACGAGGATGCTGAATATGAGACGGCAGGCGAAACAGGAGGCAAAACAACAAAAACAATCGCATCTAGGCCAAGCGGAGGTAAAGGAAGCTATGATACGAATCAAGCCCCTGCAGAGAATGGCGATGCCGAGTTCGGCGACCACGATGCATCTGGCGAGGATGTAGACGCATCTGGAGAGGAGGACAACGACTATACGGTACCTCCGCAGGCATCTTCTCACGACAGTGTTGGACCTCCCCAAGGCGGTGATGAGGAAGATGACGAAAATGTTGAAGGAGATCAGGAACATGAAGAAGACGATGTAGATGCCGAGGAGGATGAAGATGTTGATGCTGAAGGAGAAGACTATGAGGAAGACGAAGGTGTTGGTGCCGTCAAGTTCCAACCAGGGACAAGAAGCGACGACGAAGATGATAGTGAAAGCGATAAATCCGAATCACCAAGCGCAAACGACGACGAGTCAGACGAGGAGGCCGCATGGGATGATGCTGCAGAGGCCGAGGAAGATCATGAAGATGACGAGATGGCCGCCTCGAGCAACTGTATCTTCTGCGGCCATAATGAAGACGAAGACCCCAGCGAGGAGTTTGAGGTTTATTTGGCCTGTGTGCGTTGTGGTGGTAATGGTAAGTTCACCTACCACATCAATACCTATGCATTATTATTTTTTCGGTTTGGAAACTTATCAAGTACAGCTCACCAACAATGCGCGCGCGATGCGGCTGCAATGAGTGCGGAGAATAGTATGTTTCAATGTGTAAGCACAGTTGAGCAAATGCTGACAATACCAGCGCCCGAGAGTTGGAAATGCCCTGAATGCTTCAGCAAAGAATCCGACGTGGGGAGTGAAGATGAGGAGATGGAGGATCGCGATGTTGAACACAATGCCGAGATACACTCCCAACAGTCTGATGTACCGGAGGTACCAGGAGAGCATGAATCTGGTCAGCACGTGAACGATGACGAAGATGCCAGCTCTCAAAGCGACAATGACAGTGAGCTCAATGAGGAGCCCATTGACGCCCCTCGCAGCTTGAGAAAACGCAAATCTTCATCATTAGAAGATGAAGGAAGCGGGCTTTCGCTGAGGAAACGACGACGAAACCAGTCCCAAGACGCAGGGTCAGAGAGCACAGCACGAAATGGAAGCGCTGAACCAGGACGACACCACCCTCCCAGAACTGTGCGTCTCAAGGTTCCACGACCCCCACCCGTCTCAATAGAGAAACGTACTCGTACCTCACTTGTACTTAAACTTCATGTCAAGCCTGGCAATCTTAAGGAAATCTTATCTCGCAAAAAGCGAGAAAAGAGAAGGCAGCCAGGCAGTGCCACGCGCCCGACCCCTCAACGACAAGCCCTGGCTGCGACTCCAGCTCCAGTTGCCAGAGCCAACCTTACTGCTGCAACTATATCTAACCTTCCCACGCCTTTTACATCGGACAACTACTCACAACCATTTTATTCCTTCTATGATCGCGAGGCCGATGAGATGAAGGGCAAGCCCTACGGCGGCATATTGACCGAGGTCGAGGCCGACACATCCAAGACTCTCCCTGACGAGGATGATCGAAACAAGTTCACCTCTACTCTGAAGAAGGCTGAAGATGACTGGAGAGCGCGTCTTCTGCAGGCCATGCAAGAAGACCCCAACCCACCAGTTCGAAAATCGAAAAAGGCCGGCAACAACGGCAGTGAGATCGAATGCATCGATTTTGGCGGCTGGGAGATCGATACTTGGTATGCTGCGCCGTATCCTGCCGAATACAGCATAAATCGAGTACTGTACATTTGTGAGTTCTGTCTGAAGTACATGAACTCTGACTACGTTGCTTGGAGGCACAAACTCAAATGCCCAGCCAAGCATCCACCAGGAGACGAGATCTATCGTCATGGGTCAGTCTCCGTTTTTGAGGTCGACGGCCGCAAGAATCCGGTCTACTGCCAGAATCTGTGCCTTCTTGCCAAGCTGTTCCTGGGTTCGAAAACCTTGTATTACGACGTTGAACCCTTCCTTTTCTATGTTTTATGCGAATACAACGAGACAGGTTACCACTTTGTGGGGTACTTTTCCAAAGAAAAGAGGGCTAGCAGCCAAAACAATGTCTCATGTATTCTGACATTACCAATACACCAACGAAAAGGTTACGGCAACTTGCTTATAGACTTTTCCTACTTGCTCACCAAAGTGGAGGAGAAGACGGGCTCTCCCGAGAAACCTCTCTCTGATATGGGCCTGGTCTCGTATCGCAATTACTGGCGGCTGGTTCTGTGTCGATACTTTTTGAAGGTGATGGAGAATGAGAAACACGCAACGGAAGGGCTTAGCATAAAACGGATATCGGCCAATACCGGCATGACCCCGGACGATGTCATTTCTGCACTGGAAGGTCTTAGGGCCCTTGTCAGAGATCCGCAGACCAACCTGTATGCCTTCCGAGTCGATTTGGATTACTGTCGAGAATACGTGGGCAAGTGGGAAGCCAAGGGTTACGTTCAGTTAAAATCCGAAGCTCTCGTTTGGACTCCGTATGTGATGGGTCGAACCAATGCCGTCAACTTTGAACTCGGCCCACCGATCAATACCATCGCGCCAAGGGAAGACGACGAGGCCAAGGTTGACGAGGGAAATGGCACGGCTGCCATCGAGGACCGTCAGCCAATGGTCAATGGGGAGAAGCACGATACGTCTGCCCCTCAAGCAGTCGCAGATGCAGACGGCGATGCTCCAATGAACATCGATGGAGAACAACCCCAGGAGTCTCCAGCCGAGAACCACAGTGCGGAGCCAGTGCCAGTCCAGTCTATCGAAGATGTGGCGCCCGGGCAAGAGAAAGATAAGGATGTTGAAATGGAAGATGCAAAAGCCGTGGGCCCCCCGGCTTGGCTACTGCCATACCAGGACATTCCGTTCACCCGCTTTGAAGTCTTCCCTGCCGTACCTGGTGGTCGACGAGAAAGAGCTCGACCAATTGTCAGTCGACCGACAGCCCCTCGCCCAGCCAGTGCTCCTAGACCGAAGCGTCCCAGCAACAGCCATCGGCCATCCTCGTCTCGGCCCAAGGGTTCAAAGAAAAAGACTGGAGGGACCGGCCGGGGACCAGGTAGATGGCCAAAGGGAACAAAGAAATCAGATTACGGTAACGCTACCAGTGGCCCTGGTCTACCGCCCGGCTGGGTCGATCGCCAAGCCAAATTGCAAGGTGTCACAGAAGCCAAGGGGCCAGAACAGGAGGTGGCAGTTCTCGACTCAGCAGCAGAAGACTCGGTCGTTGTCTCGACGAAGACTAATGGTGCCAAAGTCAATGGGATTACTGCAAATAATGTGGGATCGGGATCAACGGAAGAGGCTGCTAAAGGAGAGGATGTGGATGCCGAGGGAGAGGATATCTAATTTTATTGAAAGCGGTTGATTACGGGAAGGTTAGGGGTTACGGATGTACTATATACCTTGGTAGGATCGGCGTGGGTTGCTTTGTTGGCTTGATCTCGCCAGAGACAGGGGTCGTTATTTGTAGCAAGCGTATTGTTGTTATTGAAATACTAGACAAGACAGGTCACGGAACGGAACGATGCTTCTTGGAGGTTAAGGGCATGAGGAGCAGGACCAGGACCTGGAACGGGAGTAGGAATAGGAATAGGAATATGATTTTTAACAAAGGAAATTTGTATTAGCGAGTGTCTATGAATGCTCAGCAAGAGAGAACTATGTGACTTACCTATTGTTAGTCTATGCTTTGCTTGGTATAATGATAGCCTCGACAGGTTTGCCAAAGACCTCCAGCGCCTTTGATTGTAGCAGCCCGAGATATGCTTTATACATACGTTGGAAGTCCGAGTTTGTGAGAGACCCTTCAACGGAACACTTTTGGAACGCGTGGTGGGTGATTTTCTCTGTCAGTTTGACAACTGACCTGCCACAGATGAAAGTGTTCTTACCAGGCCACCCTTCACTGCGGATAGCCATAAGCGGTTTGTGATGGGTATCGCCATCTTCAGGCTCGTCGTCATCGATATCACGGATATCCATGTACTCGTCTGCCATGCCTCCACGGTTCTCAAGACCTTTGCCGTTGTAACTGTAGATGGGCAGGCAAACGGCATGATCTCCCCAAATCTCGATGGTGATCATCTTGCGGTACTTGGAGTAGATGGGGCCGAAGCCAGAGACTGCTGTGTGATAGTTAGTCGTCGATACCTTGTCGTCGCGATTCTGGCTATGGAAAGGAGCCGAGACGATGGTTCCAGGCCCGAGTTCGCTGAGCTTTCGCCTCTGGTCGGTTGGACGCATGTGGACGCTGACAGTTTCTCCGAGGCTAAGATCAAGATGGGCTTGGTGGACTCCATAGAAGGATTGCCCGTCCTGTCCAACGTCTTTTGTTAGTGTGCAGCGTCTTAGATACGCAATATCGCCTCCAAGGTTCGAAGAAGCCGAGCTTCTTACAGAGGAAGCAGAGCGCATTGACACGGCGTCTGAATCTCGGCGACGATGGCGACGACTTCGTCGATAAGATGAAGGTTCTCTGGTAGCCATTTCCGTAGGATAGGAAGTAGGCAGGCCTTTGTTGTTTGAGTGGAATTGAGTGTAGAACTTGGCTGCCAGGTTACGAAGCTGCCAGCTACAGTCCTTACATTCCCAGTCATCGGCTGCAGAGTGAAGAGAAGACATGAGAACCGAAACAGAGTCCTTCTGCTCAACGTGAAGCCATGCATCTTCCTGCTTCCAGATTGGTTGGCTGGGCTGGGTTGGGGAGAAGTGTGCGTGAGCAAAGATATTAGTCTTGAATTTATCATCACGTTGGCTGGTGTTGATGTTCAAAGATTGTTGTAAATTTCTGTTGCGGGTGGGACCTCTACTACGAGGATAGGGCTTTCGAATGCGGTGATCGTTGAATGAAGGCATTTTGATGGGTTTCTTTGCTGTATATCTTGGGGAATGTGTGATGATTAAAACCGGTTATTGAAGCTGAAGTTGCAAAAGTGCATGTACTTTGATAGTCGTAGAGATTGTCATTATATTGAAGACAGGTTATCATTATATAGTTGACTGGCTGTGTCATCTTTCGAGGTATCCTTTATAGAGTTAGGGACGAGTGTCAGGTTGTTCAGTTGGACAGGAGATATCTGAGATATCTTGTTCGACATGGTGTTTATGAACAAGAGTCAAGCTATCTACGCCGAACAACACTTTGTGTGGAGGGCGAACTGCTCATTCAGAAGCCCTGAACAGATTCTTAACTAGAATATGCATCGATTGTTAGGAAACAATATTTCTGGTTGTGTGTTCCGTCGTAGGCTCGAGAGTGAACACTGATGCTTCATTTGCTCCAAGTCGATGTAAGCCTTTGAGTCATGTCCATAGCCTGAGTCCTTCTGATAAGCCCAATGCATTGTCATACTTTCGAGGTTTGTTCGTCTGGTCTCTTGTTCGTGATCTTACCATTGTTTGATGGCCGTGGCTCTTGTAGAGGCTCAAGTTTATTAGTGCCGTGGGGTAACTTGGACCTTTCAACCCAAACTAGGTACGTGTAAGCAATAACAGCAACAACAACAACAACAACAACAATGTCACATCGAAGTAGAGGCTGTCTTCGCTGCCGCCAACGACGAGTCAAGGTAATCAACAATTGTATTATCATTATTATTTCCAAGCGAGAACTAATCTGATTATCGTAGTGCGACCGCAGTCGCCCTTCGTGTCAACGTTGTATCGCCCGCAATGAGCTGTGTGTAGGGTATCGAGATGAAGGCGACCTCATGTTCCAACACGAAACTGCAAAAGTTGTCCTGAAGAGCCAAGCTTCTATTCCTTCAAACTCGTCTAGTTCCAGCAGCTCAAAATCTCCCCGAGAAAATCGTACAAGGAGTAGATCGGTTGAGCGTGCCCCCGAGAGCGCGTTCTCTTCGACTACTCCTGTCAATCTTCCAGCAGCATTTCCATGGTTAAAAGACCCGCCCAAAACAGAGTCCGCTTCCAAGGATGAACAGATAGCGAACATCTTCATGGAGAAATACGTGTTGCTTCCTTGTAACGAGTCATCCTCCCCTGGCTTTCTTGAGCATCTCCCTTGTTTGTTCAAAGAAGTCAACATTGAGGGCCGCTACGCATTGAGATTCGCTGTTCAAGCATGTGCCTTGGCAGACCTTTCTCGTGAACAAAGCTCAGAGGAATTAGTCGAGAGGTCGCTCGAGCTCTATGGTTATGCTCTTAGTGCCCTTGGACAATCGCTGGCTGAGAAGAACAAGACTCCAGATGATTACGATTTGATGGCAGTCGTTATGCTAGACATATTTGAGGTGAATACACTACACAACTGCACTCAACCTACCAAGCTTACACTCCTACGGACAATATTTATGCCTGACTCATCGACAACTGGTGCGCACGCCCAGGGCATGGCACATATTTTGCGACTCCGTGGCCAGGAGCAATTCCATGATCCCCGTGGCTGGGGTCTGTTCCGTCTAGCTCACCATAGACTGGTAAGAAACCCTCGCCCTCCGTGCAAGTAAATGCTGGACTTACAGTGAGAAGCAAAAACAATACTTGGCTAAGCAATTAAGCCCACTCCCTGAATCGCAAGGCTGGCTTGACAAGTTGAACGACGATATGGCTTCGGTAAAGCTAGAAAAAGACGGTCTAGCAATCAATCAGGTGTGTCAGCAGGCAAACCAGTTACTGAGCTCTATCAATGCTGGAGACACTGAAGCACACCGTTTGCTAGACCTGATAGATGAGATGCTCCGCCTTGATCAAGAGGCTACTCACTGGCGAAAGAAACCAGAATGGAACTTTCAGTCTAGGGCTCGTGATGAAGTACTCGAGAACAGAGAGTCCAACTTCTGGTTGCCAGAGTCTATCCAGCTTCATCCTGACTTATGGATGGCCTATGAGTGGAATTACCACCGTACTGCGCGCATCATTCTTCATCAGAAACTGGTGGCTTGCTTGGAAATGGTCAATACTGCACTACCATCAGACTCCAGAGTTGTATCTCGAACCACAGAGTCAGTCAGCACTGTCCAGTCTTTGGCTGGCGAGGTCCTGGCAACTGTTCCCCAATCGTTTGGTGACATCGATCACCTTGGTCGCTGGCACGCGGGGTCAAAGGCGGCTCGTTGGCAGGCCGTCGGCGCATACCTTTTGCTTTGGCCTATAAAGATCATCAAAAGCCGGAGCGCCTTGACCACGGGTTCACAGAAAGAGGATGCACAGAGAGTGTTTGAACGGATCAGAGAGTGCACGGGCATCAAGTCAAGCTTGGGTGCTCTATCCGAGATCTAATGATTCGAGTACACCAAATTAACTATAGTTCACTCCCTTAGACTATGTCATTGGAACACAGTCTCCTCCAATTCCGTTCCATCCTTGAGAGTGATGGTTTCAGCACCGATCATGGCAAATATGATCTGGCACGTAACGTCGCCCCTATTCTCCCAGCTGTGATTCACGCCCCGCTGAACAATGACTTCTCCTTGCTTGACAGTCCTTTCCTCTCCACCGTCGAGCCCCAGCACAATCTCACCCGAGAGAACCACAGCGTAGTCAAGGCTTTTGGTACGATGCATAGGTGCTTTACCACCGGGCTGGATCTGGGTCATGCAGAAGAGAGAGCCTTTGGGGGGACATCTCGGAAGAGAGTTTTCAAATGATGGGACAGAGTCTGTGTTGTTGACGGGGACGCTTTGACGGACATCGAAGACGTTGAAGCCACTGCCTTGAGGGCCAAAGGGCTGGAAGGGTGTGACATTTGTGTCAGGGACGAAAATGGAGGTTCCGTTCTCATCGTGTGTAGTTCGTACAAGACGAGGAGAGGAGTTTGAGATTTGAGAGGCCATGGTTGATGATATAGATAATGCTTTGTATGTGTATTCCGTGTAAGTGAAGAATATAGGGTTGAATATGGGAAGATGAAGGTGTCGAGTTGAACAGACGAAAAGACTGAAAGACTGAAAGACTGAAGAGGGAAAAAGCCTTATTTATACTTGTTCTGTAGCTGTATTCGGCCTTTAGAGAGCGCGAGCGTCAGCAGTATCTTGCTTGACCCTTTCTTTGGTCGTTAGTGATCGTCAGCCTCAAGCTCAACTATAGTTACAAGGTTCCTCGCGCCGCTTTCCCAATTAGGAAACACCCACGACTGGCGATGCTACGGTGAAGACGTAACTTGATGTAAGTGGAGGAGCAGAGTCGCACTAACAAAACGAAACATTTGGTTATAAATATAGGTAGGTAGGTAGGTAGGTAGATAGGTAGGTAGGTAGGCAAGCCACTAAAGAGCTATACAGAAGCACATGACAGTGACATCAGTTCTTTTTAAATACTTTACTTGGGCAAGTATGCGACTAGTGACTTGTAGCTATGTACTCCGTAAGTAGATACCTAATAGACAGCCAAGGTTACATAGAATGCCTCATAACCTGGGCATCTATCTCGCTAAGAGATAATCAAGCTCACTTTGGAGCCCGTTGAGACGGGAGACCTTGATCTACATTCCCGAGAGATCCTCCCGCCATTCTCAGTCCAGTGACAACGTTTTACGCAGGACAAGCATCCCCAAGCTTAGTTATTCAAGGATGCCGGGTCCATCTTGTACGAAAGAATCCTCAGCTCCAAGTCATCTTGATCAGCCAGGAACCATTCATCTTCCACAGGCGGTGCGACACTCTTAGGGTACTTGAAGGGGATATAGCAAAAGTACACCGTAGATACTATTTGAGCGATAACAAACCACCCAATGAAAATGATGGGGCAACCGAGGAGGGTGATGATGGCGGAGAGGTAGACTTGGACTACCAGGAGGAGAAAGGCCAATCCGCTGGTGGTACGTGTTGCTCTTTGGGAGCTCTCATACGCGGCTTTTGCATCTGAGATGAAAGAGTTAGCCCAATTCCGAACTACTCGCTGGGTACTACCTATATCAATGAGTATTTCTTACATGGCGTTGTGTCATTGTGGAGGGTAGATGCGACGATGACTAGGGATAACTGAGCCACGGCTACTAAAATATAGCCATAACCTAGAAGAGTCAGTATAGTTACTGATCACCACCCAATTCGAGATACTAACATATTGCAAGGCGTTGTTTTTCTCCAATCGCAGACATGTTGGGGAATATTGCGGATGATTACCCATGATAGAGAAGACTGGCGGTATTTGCCTGATATTCGACAGAAGGGGGAAACTAACTTGAAGAGAGTACAAGAGAGACAGGTCCCCATATTGACCATACATAAGTAGGTAGCTATTTGCCTTCATCATAAAGTTCACAAGAGTTTGTGCTGGCACAGACTGAAAAGTTTAGTCGACCTCTCATGGTTATAGTTTGCGCGCGATATCAAGAAGACACTCACTCTCTACCAATCGTGACCGAGGTACTACTCCAAATGAAAGAGATGCCACCAGTGATTTAAATTCGACTCATCTAAAGACTCGTACTAGAGAAGGACACGTCTTCAAGTGTCAGGTAGTGGCAAAAGACTCAGCAAAGGAGGCCCAATGAGGCGTGTCCAAGGTTAAGATGATCATTGTGAAGACGGTGAGTACGCTCATACCATGATAATGTGTACCCCATTTAGTCTCAGATACTTTACATAGAGCATCTTGAAACCGGGAAAGCAAGACGCAGAAGAAGAGAAGATATAGGTACCTTAGTACTTTAGTTAGTACCTTTACCAAGTCTCATGTACCGAGGTATCATGTAAAAGTACCTTACCTACCTAGGTACTCATCTCTAGGTAAAGTCTAACTTGAACCAAAAGCCCAACGATAGGATCAATTCGAAGAGTGTAAAACTTGTTATGTTAATATTATATTCCCAGAAGCAGCCAGGATGAGTTTCTATTTGCTCCGACAGAGATAGAACTTTTCATTTCTCCTTAGATTCCACAACAGTCCCATAAGAAGACGCTGAAAGGGGCCCTCAATAGCAAGGGGATATATGTGATTGGTATACATCTCATACATCTCATGCGTGCGTGTTGCACGCATGACTTTGTGATTAGGCTTCAAGCTGAAGAGAACAAACACGGCGTTTCCCCCGGCGTTCTTCTGCAGTTTCCCCTCCCTCTTGATTATCACCATCCTCTTTTCTTTGGTCAATCCTATATTCTAAGCTATCACCACCATCACCATCACCATCACCGTCACCCGTCACCATCATGCTTGGAGACGACAACTCCACCGCTTTCTTAGATAACAATGCCCTTATTGGTTCTGGCTCTGATGTCCCTGGCTTCCATACAATGGCCAGAGTCACAGCCAGAGCCGTGGTAAAGGCAGCTACTGCAACAGTCACAGAAGCAGAAACAGCAACAGAAACCTCAGTACTCAGAGAACAGATTGATTTTATTCTCGACAATGAATACTCTCATCTGATGGGTATTTATCTACCCGAGCCTTCGAGACAGTGATCTATTCGAATATAATCTAATCTAACCTGATGTTATAGTCGCATTCGCCATTGCCACTGGTCTAGCTGCTCTTGTATCCATCGCAACCATCTTCAATGTCGTCCGCAGTTTTTCAAAAGTCAAGGCCAGCATGCCACCTCCTGGAGACGGCAATGGACATGGTAAATAGCAACTCTGCTTCTCCCCAATACTCTCTACCCAGTGCTGACCGATACCGCCTCTATCTAGGCCTGAACCTGTACGGTTGCTACAGAAAAACCCAGGTGCATTTCATCTTCATCATACTGTTTCTGCTCGGCTGCCTTGCTACCTTCACTCTAGCGACGGCCAAGCTCATGCTTCTGGGCAAGATAGAAGGTTCTGTAGACCTTTTGAGTATTGCCTTTGCCGTCCAAGCCTTGACTTTTCTGTCTGCACTCTTGGCCAGCCGCTCTCTGATGGAAAACACCGTCACTATCTTTGAAGAAAAAGAAGCAGACATGGCGGTTAACGAGTGGGATCCCAAGTTGTAGGCTGGTGGTCATCGAATCTACAATTGAGGCTAGAAAAGACTGGACAAGGACAATACAATCAAAGCAAGGATTCTTAACTGAAGCTATCTCCATCTCCAAGTGCACATCATGATACGGCTTCACTGCCAACTCCCTCCCCGTTATCTCCCCCATCACAGTAGGCATCATCATCTTCCTCCGCTTTCCTCTCTCCCCAAAAGCCTTTACCGTAACTGACAAGGATCTCTTCCCCCTTCTTGATCCCTACTCCCTTCTTCTTATTCTTCTTCCCACCTCCAAGCACCCAAACTCCCACACAAAACTCTCCCCATCGCTCGCACCAAACCGTCCTAAACTCCGCATTCGCCCTCTCTCCCACGCCTCTAAAGTCGTTCACGAAACGCCCTTCGTTCCCCTCATTCGCTGCATCAACAGCTGCGTCAAGCTCTCGGTCCAGCCATAAGTCGTAGTCGCTCTCTGTTGACGATGCTGAGCCTGAGTGCACTCGGCCGAGATACGCGAGGATGAAGCTACCAGGCGCAAGATTTTGGGCTGCAAAGAGACCGTTTTGGCCGTTTGCTGGGTGTGACGGCTCAGAAATGGGCTGAATCTTGACCAGACTGCACGGCGTTGTTGTCGCCGGCGATGGGATGATTGGAACGCCGCTTGGAGCAGAGGGTTTGTTTCTGAGAGCTTGTACGTGCGTTGGGGTTAGACTCTTGTCATGAAGAGGCGCCTTGAGATACGGGAAGCCGTCCGGCCAATTCTTTGGTTTAGACATGACGAGGCCTACAAACATGTGATGCAAGATGGACTCTAAATGAATGAATGATTGCCACCATCAGCTTTGCTTTGCAGTGGCCCAAGAAGAAACAGAAACTCCCAATGAGGTTGATGATCCACAGACCCCCACGTATCAATAAACCTAGGTCTGCCACAGTAAAGTTACATACAACTCACGGTCACTGACATCACAGTCAACACCAAAAGGTCTTCCCAAAATGCAATTGTCTCCTTATTACCAATGCTCCATGCAAACTATCTAGACTATTCCTACAAGTCGATCTCATGAGACCATAAATGAATGCCCGCCCTACTCTCACGCCCTCAAGACACGCTTGCTCCTTTTTAGCACTTCCTCCTGCATTACTAGACTATTGTATAACCACTCCAATATGGCATTAATCCTATACTGCTGACGTCCACGTCCTTCTAGTGGGACATAACTTCCCGGTATCGGTCCATGCTCAAGTCCACTGAGTAAGCCAACAGACGATCTTGTGTCAAAGGCAGGTTGAGAATCCTAGACCTCAATTCCATATCCTGCAATGCATAGTTAGTACTTGTTCCATCCTTGCGTTCCATCCGCTAAATCATACCTGTTTCATCTTGCTGGCTTTAACAATCTCCTTAGCTGTCTCATCTGCCATGTCTGACACGGCAGCGTACCGCAGGACTCCAGAATCTTCTGTTTCCTTGTCCATCGCGTGCAGACCTGCAAGGAGCTTCTCCAAAACTGCCTGTGGTGCAATCTCATGCCTCGCGCGATACTGAACGAGCTGCAGGAAGAAGCTGTAGATCTCTCCTCCAAGCGGCCAGTCCGAAATGACCCCCTGTCGGCCTTCAAACTGAGAGAGAAGAGCAGAGAGGTCCGCGTAGTCGCGTTCAACAATGGCTAGCGGTGCAACCTCCTTAACCAGAACACGGTGAGCTTCCACAAAAGAGCCGGCGCGCAGGAGGCATTGCACTTCTGAGTACGCATCCTTTTTAACGCTGCGCATGTACAGAGCCAGGGCCTCCCAGATCCACAACGAAGGGATTTGGAATTTTTCGGTAAGTAACTGGAAAGCGGCAGAGTTTTCATCGCCGACGAGGCCAGCATGCCGGGCAAGATGTTCCTGGATAGCCATCTTGCGGGCGAGGGGCTTGCTCAGATGCAACAAAACAAACACTGCCTCGAGCCATTCACCGGCGCTTGTTAATTGCGAGGCGAAAGCAAGAGTAGCGGCGTCGGCCTTTTCAGCGCCATCCCGGCCAAAAGAAACCCTGCCACTAGATGCAAGGGCAAGTCCGAGCTGCCAAGTCAGCCGCATATCAAGTGGAGAGAGCTGCGAGTTTTCAGGGCGCAACACAGCCTCCAGGTCGGTGCTGTTATTGGCGTACAACTGTAAAAGACCCCAGAGAAGATCTTGTCGGCGGTCCGAGTCGACATCATCCCACAAGGGCTTGATGCCCTGATCAATATACCAAGGCAATGGAAGGTACTCCTTCTCCTGGTCAACATCGTTCTTGAAGCTATGCACTGCAGCTGCTAGGTCGTCCTGCTGAGCGATCGAGTACCACAGTCGGAGACCAAAGGCCTGCTTCCAGTCGAGTCCAAACTTTTTCGAAATAACAAACGAATCTAGGCGGTCCTCAACAGGCACTCCCTTCATACCTTCGCAGACACATGCATTACCCGAAAGGAGCTCGTAGATGGTACGGATCGATTCTGAAAATTCCGATAGCATCCTTGAATCGTGCCATGCCTTGAGCTGTTCTCGCATGTCTTTCTTGGCAGCATCACTGGTACCAATAAGAGGCACCAAGGTGGCCAGATGGAAATTCTTCCCGTCGAGAAGGTGCTTACAAGCGTCAATGATCCGGTGGCCAGCTAGACACGCAACAGCCTTCTCTTCGCTCGATCCTGCCAGGCCGATAGTCGTAGCCGAGGCCGAGTCTACAAGGAGAGACCAGAAATGTGACAGCTTGTTCCGGCGGAGAAGATGCTCCGGTTGACTATTGTCGTTGACCGAGTCGAAGAGGATACTGGCCAACTCCCACACATGCTTCTCCTGCATGCTTGCGGGGTCGTTCATGTCCTGTTGGTGGAAGACATCCTGCAAGTGAGTAACGTTGAGGGAGGCGAAAGGAACATCATCAACTATTCGGATTTCAGTGAGCTTATCCTGGTTGCCCAGGTATCGCTTGGATTGCTATGTGACGAGTCAGCATATGTCTGATGGTCGATGCTCAATAACTAACCTCCATTGTGAATGAGGCTAGGCGGAGATCTTGCTTATCAGTCTGAATTGAACAGCGTTGAAAAGAAACAAGGTCGGTATTATGGGTGAGAGATCGTCGGCTGCCTTCTGAAACCAGTGGTCGGGGAACAACAAGTGTCTCGTCAGGACCCCAAGTAGGTCGGCCAGCGTCGTGGAAAGTCTTTTCGTAACCGTCTAAAGTCATTGTCTTGTCTTGTCGCTCGTAGGGCCACTAATCAAAATCAATTTTAGCGTCAATTCATATACTATAAGTCAATAGATACATAAACCTCGAGCAATTACATTCTGGGGCCACTCAGGTAACAACTAGGGAACCGACCTTGGGAAAGCCTTTGCCAGAGACTGAGGCTCGAGTTTTCTGGGGCGCTGGCTTGGGCTTCTCGAACAATGAGTTCATGAGGTCGATGCTAGTCGCAAACCCACGGCCTTTATCCATGCCAATGGTGCTTGTCGCGAAATTGTCCGGCCTATCGTTCTTTGCAATACTCTTCCTCCAAATGGATGATTTCCGCAAAGTGTCGGATCCACTCTTGTCGAGGTCGATCAATACACCCGTCTGTCTTGAGGGAGAGTCATTCAGCTCTCTCAAAAGCTGTCGGTCTCGCTTGACTGGGCTGACAGTCTTTCGTAACATCTCCATCCAATCGTCCCCATCGGCAACTTCCAGCTGCACAGGACCAGCAGAGTCCTTAACAGCTCGCATTCTAGCTCTGAGGATGCCTCCGGGAGTCGCTTTCACGGCTTCCGGAGCACCCTCGGACGAGTTGTCGTCGAGCTCCGCGGCCAGATGCGGTTCGAGGGAAGACCTCGCCATGTCTTCATCCTCGGACACGTCATATTCATCACCCGTATCATCGGCGTATTCCTCCTCGAGGGACAGCCTGACATCGTTGGGTGCGGAATCCGCGGAGCTAACCCCTAAAAAAGACTGCTCGCCAGAGAAGTGGGGTTGTAGGGCTTGAGCTTCATCGTCAAAACCACCAGGAAGACCTCCATGTCTTCGAAACTCGAATGTGTCATCTTCCATGGGCGAGTTGTTGGAGTTGATGGAAGCATCGAGAGCCACCTCCTGGGGGGCGGCTGGCTCGTTCTGTGTCATCTCCTCGTCGTCGGAATCATCGTCATCAAGGCCATAAGTGGTAAAGTGCTCTACTGAGAAGACCCAGACACCGGTCTCCTTGTCGTAGCTCTCAAAAGTTGTGTTCTCGATTCGCTTGAGACGCTCAACGTGTTTGTTAAACCGTTTAGGGTCATTGGCGATACGCTTACCACCCCGAGGCCATGACTGCTCGAGAGCAATCCTGGCGGGAACATTGAGGCCCTTGCCGACAGGCGGTTTCTTGGCTGAGATCGGATAGACTGTAGCAGATCGAGGCTCTAGCACAATAAGAGTGCCGCAGATCTCAGCCAGATCAATGTTGCTGATGTCTACAGGGACCTTGAAAGAAACATAACCAACATTGTCACGGCCAACAGTGAAGCCATCAACCTTTTGGCGCTGCATGCGGTTTAACTTTTCGAGATCCTCCAAGGGAGGTGACATCCAGTATTGTCCGGGAGCATTGTCGGTGCTGGTAGATGAAGCCTCGGGAGTGGCAGTGTGATCCTCCTCATGGACGATAGCCAGCTCGTTGCCCTTAACTTCCTCCATTTCAGGGGTCTTGGAGCCCGCTGAACCGTTCGAGCCATTAGCTGTGCGGATCTGGCGAGGGGTCTCGTCGTTGGCTGTTGGGCTTTCAACGTCGCTAGCAGCAGGAAGAGCACCGCGAACAGGTGTGCTGTCATCCATGTCAACGTTGCTTGTGTCAAAGCTAACACGCTTGGAGAGCTTTCGGGAACCAGTTCCAGCATCTGAGGCCCTGTCCTTCTGCGGCGTTGAAAAGAGATCACTCCTGATGTCTCTGTTGATAACGAGCTTCTTGGAGCCAGTGCTTCCATACCACCTGGGCTGAGATCCATTAGAGAAAGCTCCGGGGGCAAGAATACTGTCTTCAGTGTTAAAGCTGCGGCGCAGGCTGTTAGTCGACAGGCTTTTACTGAGATTTCCAGATCGGCTGGAGCCTAGTAAACTGTGGCCGAGGTTTCCAGGTGTACTGGAAATGCTACTCGCGGGGCTGCCCGAGGGGGTACCGTAGTTGCTGTAAGAAAAGCCGAAGCCTCGCTTTTGGGGAGTAGCATATCGAGAAGCAGAGGCCGGAGCCAGCTTATACATAGGCAGAATCGAGCTTCTTCTTGGCTTTGAACCACCACTCAGTGGAGTGGCCAGAGGACCGGGGTTCTGGACTTCGTTTCCACCGAGGCCAGCAAACAGACCAGGAGAACCAAAAGCCGAAACGTCGTTGAGGTTGGCAGTCAGACCCTGAGGGGCATTGACGGACTGGCTGTTGCCTAGGATTGAAGCTCCATTCTGTTGCTGTTGCTGGTTTGTGCTGCCGCCGAACAGGGAAGATCCAGCGTTCTGGTTGTTTTGGCCGCCAAAGAGGCTGCTTCCAGCATTGTTAGTGCTGCCACCAAACAAACCGGGCTTTTGCTGCTGGTTATTGGCGGCACCGAAGAGGCCGCCGGTATTTTGGTTCATCTGAGTATTTGAGGTCAAGCCGCCGCCGAAGCCAGCTCCAGGTGTGTTCGTTTGAGCTGTGGTGCTGTTTCCGAAAAGGCCACCAGTTGGGGCAGGCTTGCTACCGAACAGACCACCAGCCGCATTGTTGTTGGCGGCTCCAAAGCCAGCCGTATTCGTCTGCTGTTGATTGTTGCCAAATAGGCCACCACTAGTACCAGTTGTGCCAGTGTTTGTGTTGCCAAATAAGCCAGTACCAGCAGGCTTCTGTTGGTTGTTGCCGCCAAACAATCCGCCCGACTGCTGTGTTTGGTTGCTCTGGCCAAAGAGGCCACCACCGGTGTTTTGCTGTGCCTGGTTGTTGTTCTGTCCGAAGAGGCCACCACTAGTGCCGGCAGCTTGGGTGTTGTTGCCGCCGAAGAGGCCACCGCCGCTGTTTGCAGTGTTATTGTTTGCGCCAAACGCGTTATTTGTGGTGCTGGCTCCAAATCCACCCGTAGTACTGGTACTAGTGTTTCCGAAGCTGAAACCGGTACCAGCAGGCTTGTTCTGAGCTGCTCCGAACAGTCCACCACCAGTGTTCGTGTTCGTCTGACCGAAGCCAGACCCGGTGGTGTTCGTGCTACCAAAGCCACCTGCAGCGTTGGTGTTTCCTCCTCCAAAAAGACCGCCGCCAGTCTGGTTCGTCTGCGCGGTGGTGCTGCCGAATAGGCCCCCGGCAGGTTTGTTCGCAGTGCTGCCAAACAAGCCCCCGCTGGCGGTGTTGTTGTTGTTGTTGGTTGCTCCAAAACCAGTCGAGCCAAAGCCAGTGCTGGGTGTTGAGGTGTTGTTCGTGTTGGATCCGAAAAGACCACCACCAGTGTTGGCCGTCGTGTTCGCCCCAAAGCCTGAAGCTGTGGTGGTATTTGTGTTAGTTCCAAACCCTCCGCCAAAACCTGAGCTCACGCCAAACGCACCACCACCAGTAGCATTGCCATGTCGTCTTCCTTGGACGTAATCGGCAAGTCGAAGCTCGTCAGCCGACCACTTCTTGTAGGGATCTTGGAAAAGAATGTTTTGGTAAGAGTTGGTCGAGGTACTATTAGCTTCCTTTTCGCTCCATGCTTGGAAGGCCGCAACAGCAGTGCCAGGAGGATC
Source organism: Fusarium proliferatum ET1 (assembly GCF_900067095.1). NCBI lineage: Eukaryota > Fungi > Ascomycota > Sordariomycetes > Hypocreales > Nectriaceae > Fusarium > Fusarium proliferatum. The sequence goes on along the minus strand of NW_022194795.1, from coordinate 1,306,830 downwards.
GCCCGCAGCGCCGCCAAGAGTATTGGTGCTTGAGGCGCCAAATCCTGCGCCAGAGCCGAAGCCGGAGCCGAAGCCTGTCGTCGCGGGAGTGGTGGTGGTGTTGTTGCCTCCGCCGAAGAGCGATCCGCCGGTGTTGGTCGTAGTGCCAAAGCCAGTCTTGTTGGCAGTGTTGCCTCCAAACATACCACCTCCTGTGTTGCTACCGAACGCTGATGTGGTGTTGCTTGTGTTGCTTCCAAAACCTCCAAACCCTGTGCCAGTGCTGGTGTTGTTGGTGGTTGAGGAGCCGAAGAGGCCACCTCCTGTGCTGGTAGAGGTAGAACCGAATGCAGGTTTAGCTCCAAAGCCGCCAGCAGTATTTGTAGATCCAAAGCCGCCTAAGATATTGATTGTTAGTATGTCGATGTCGATAGAGCTTTGCGCACTGGATTCGTCTCTCAATGGTAGATGACAGTGATGCGATGAAGTAAAATTTGCGTACCGGTTGTTGAGCCAAAGCCGCCTGTGGTGTTGTTATTATTATTATTATTTCCGGCACCAAAGAGGCCACCAGAAGTGTTGTTGTTTTGGCCAAAGCCGCCGAAGCCGCCGCCGAAAGACATAATGGTCGCCGATGATGAAGTTGTTAAGGAGTGGATGTCAGTCTGCGCTCCTGCGATTTTTCAGGGCGAGCACGCGTATGAGCGTGCATGTGGAGAAGAGAAGTTGATTGAGCTAGGGTGAGGTACCTCAGTGGCTTTAGTAGTAGCTTAAGGTCTGTCGCACCAACTCCGTAGGCCCCAGTGCGTTGCTGCCTCAGACAAGAACTTTGCAGCTTGATTGGTTCTTGAGCTTGAACGGCCAATCAGGCGCTGCGCCGGAGCTACATACTGGTTGAGTCACTGATGCCTGCGGTAGGCCTAAGGTCTACCTGCTTCAAAGGTACCAAGGCAGACTCGACGTCAGCCAAAACCGCGTTTGGTTGGTCAGCTCTGCACGCGCCTGGGAGCCCAAGAAAACAAATGACATCTTGACTTGGGTAATTTTGCTTCATTGCCTCAATCATTCCTGATATTGAACAGCTGACTGGTGCATATTCAGGCGGGTGTTTTCTAATCAATTGTTTGCAAATGCTTCCTCTAGCTTAGATATTGGTAACCTAAATATCACTTCACAGTTTCTCCCGAGCTACCTACCTAGGTATGGAGGCTTTGATCACGATCCCAAAGCTGATCCCTCGGTCTACGTCTGACAACCACAATGGCTGTACCTTAAGTTCGGGCCCACCTGAGCCATCCACAGCAATGACAATGAAGCTGCCCTAGGGGAGGAAAGAAAACTCGAGACCTTGATCCTAAATGATAAAAAGACTTAGGTAACTTTACATAAATTTAGAATATCTTCACTAAATTTAGGATATCTTTTACTGGGTTTGTTTTGGCACCCTATATGAAGGTCTTGTGTTTTCTTGCTCCCCGAGGCTGCCCAACCCGACTAGAAAGAATATCTTGAGCCTGGAGATGAAAGGCACAATACAGATTTATTAGCGCTCAGACATACAAGGCGTACAGATGACAAAGGACTTCATTTCATACTAATATAAATCCATTGTTGTATGTTGAGACCCTGACTATAACCCATGTAGCCATTGCCAATTTCCTACAACAAGCTGGAGGTGCACTAATTTTTTCTACCACCGCGTCAAGGGTCGCGTCACACAACCTACCTACCTCTAAGCATCCATCTCTTTCAGCTCTTTGAATACACAACACAACCTTGCGCTGCGCCCCAACAACATCTTCGCCCTGTCGCATCAGGTGCCTTTGCTATTGTCAACCTCTGCGATCATAACTATCCTCAAATTTTGTTATTATACCCGTTGTTTGGGAACCATCGCACCCACCGCCTTGCTTGCTCGATTGCCACTCTCTTCCAGCCACATTGAGAAATCAAAACAATGAATTCTCATGCGACGCCACGCACTGCCTTTCAAGGGCGCTCGTTAGGCGGCTCGGGACTTCCTCCGCAGTCGAGGCAGCCAGTTGCTGCTCAAGTGTCTTCAAATGAAGACTATAGTACGATTCCGGAGGAGGACCGCGAACATATTGATGAAGTTGTAGGTTGAGTCTGAGCCGCCTTGAGAAACTCTCCGCTCACATTTACTTCTGCCAGTTTGATTTGATGGACATGAAGAAGAAGGGATGGCTCAACAGTTACGAATTCAGACACTCGCTAGCAGCCCTAGGCTTTGATATGTCAAAGCCTGATTACTTCAGAGAACTACAGTCATACGGCTCTGTTCCTCCCGAATGGCAAGATCCTCACAACTGTCCTGTCAACCGCCTCTATGTTTACCTCGATCAATTCCGATTATGCGCTGCCAAGTTACTCGCCAACCGCGACCCCAGACAAGAAGCGACAAAAGTGTTCAACATGTTTGATTACGATGGAGATGGTGTTATTTCCTTTGAGGACATGCGACGGCTAGCTTCCGATATCAAGGAAGAGAGGACCATGACAGACGAGGAAATTCAGAGCATGATTGAGCATCTGGATCACGAGGGCAAAGGCGGTGTAAACTTGGAAGAATTCATACAGATGATGGAGGAGGCTGGTTAAGCCCAACCACAGGGGTTCAAAGAATGGCAAAATACCAGCCGTGCCAGACCATGACAGTAAAAAAAATCCGGGACAAGTGGCATCGCTCGGGGTTCGCATATTATCCACGCCTGTCGCGCTTCGAGGTCGATATGTGGGCTTGCAACAAAGAATCTCCCATCTTGAGCCGATAAGGTCATTGTTGCAACAGATCGAGCGAGGCACATGGCTGTCTCAGAATCGTCCTCGCGAGCACAGAATTGCCCCGAATACACGAGGCTTGGCTAGCCGAGTCAAGCCACACTGTCAGACAGAGAATGATTCAGTCCGCGACCTTTTAAGCGGTTTGGGTACATTAGTTAGCTGCTAGACGCATTAAGCATTGAAAGAGAAAACGGGAAAGGCGTCATATGGCTACAACGGAGTCAATGGGTAGATTTCAATAACATCTAAGAATTGTTTTTTTTTTCTCGAATGCGCCAGGTGCGCTGTCTAAAATCCCAGAATCCGTCACAAAAGCTTTCCCATTCTCCCATCACAACTAAGCCACCCAATATCAGACTCAACTATGGTCCAATACCATAAAAATGTACCGAGAACAGGGGAATACCATCCTTCGCCTGCGCAAAAAACGGGAATCGGGTTCAAGCCGGGATATGAAGATGAACGTACAACAAAGAAAAGTCAGGGGTAATCAATCAAACCATCACACAACTAGCTTGTCACCAATACATGAGCGTAAATTTCGATTGAGGAACTCAACTTAGAACTGGATCAAGTCGTGGTTCTGCTGTTGTTGCTGTGGTGCCTGCGGGTGGGCGAAGGGGTTGTTCGTCTGTCCATTCATGCCAGCAGGTCCAGTCGCAGCAGGCATCTGGGCGCCATAGTTGACTGTGGGCATACCCGTGAACTGCTGTCGGAGGAAGGGGTTGTTGCCAGTAGCCTCAGCGTTGATGCGGGCAATTCCTGCACCGGCACTGTTGACGAACGTGCCAGGGGCTGTATGCTGGGCGGGAATACGAAGGTTGCCTGTGTTGCCAAAGGTATCCATGCCGTCACCGCTCGCAAGCAGAGTGTTTAGTCGTGTCTCGTGCTCATTCATCTCCTTTTGAGGAGCGACGAATGAAGGTTGTGACTGAGGGAAGCTATTTTGTGATTGCAAGGGGAAGCTGTTCTGCTGCTGGAGCTGGGGCTGAGTCTGAGGTTGATTGCCAAAGGAGTTGAGGCTCTTCTGTTCAGGAAGCGCACCGAGGGACGAAATTGGGTTTGGTCGGGCGGACTGAGGACGGCTGAACTGGGCGAAGGGGTTGTTGGAACCAGTGGGAGTTGGTTGCAATTGCTGCTGACTGTTGTTGGTTGCCCAGGGGTTGTTGCTACCAGGCTGGAGAGTAGGTTCGGGAGAAGCAGGTGATGAGAGCGACTGCTGCTGGGGCTGCTGCTGTTGTTGCAAGTAAGGGTTGAAGCCTGTGGGCTGGGGTTGAAAGCCTTGCTGGTTTTGCTGTTGTTGCTGACCATAGGGATCGAAGCCCATGCCTGTCTGCTGGCCGTTGAAACCGGTGTTGTAGTTTGGCTGGAAGCCAGTGGGTTGGGTCTGCTGGAATCCAGTATAGGCGTTGTTCATGTAGCCAGTAGGCTGGGGTTGATTCTGCTCGATAGGGTTGGCGAAGAAATCAACGGGGTTTCCTTGCTGGTATCCTTGGTTGAAGCCAGTGTACTGTGGCTGGCTGGTTTGCTGCTGAGGAGTAGGATCGTCGTCGAAAAGAGAGGCAGCGTTGCTGTTCTCGAGTTCCCTGCGCCTTCGTTCTTCCTCTTCCTCACTAAGCTTGATTGCCTTCGCCAAATCGTCATCGTCATCTGGTCCGTTCTGTCGGCTTTCGCGCTTCTTCCTGTCTTCCTCCTCCTGGTACTTGCTTGCTTCCAGAGCTAGACGGTACTCGGCATCTTCCTCTTCGTTCATTTGTCGTCTCGGCTGCTGTCGTCGGGTTCCATGGTTCACGGGCTCAGCATGCTGAGGAGCAAATTCCTCAAGGCCAGTGACGCGCGACTTCCAGGATCTTCGGTCGCTCCGCTCGGCCCGGAGCCTCTCTTCGTCCAAAATGAGTGAAGTTAACTCCTTGGCAGCAACTCGGACTAGCTGGGTGTTAGTGGCAGCTTTAGACGGCACATATACAAACACTGACCGTTTTGTCCGACATCGCGGCCGTCTTCGTCGACATATTGGAACTCTCGCAGAGTCTTGATAATATAAATACTCTGTCGAGCCCATGTAACGACAAGTTCTGAACCCTCGTGAAGACAATAATCAAGAACCTTGAGGGCTTTGAGTACGTGACGCCAATTCTTTCCCTTGTCGTTGAGACGCTTATCGATCATGTCCATAATTTCGTAGAACTCGGTGGATCTAGTCGCGTCATGCCAAGTCAATACTTCTCATCGTACACAAGGTAGTTGAGCAATGCGCAGGGTATTACATACGTGTTGTATGTCATTTGAGCAATCTCGCTCATTTGAGTGCCGGTCGGGCCCCATGGGTCATTACTGGTAGCTACATGTCACTGTCAGCAGTGATGTCCCAGCGACGCAATCGAGAACGCAGGGAGTTCTGACCTTCTCGGACCTTGACCTGGGCGCTAGAGTAACCCTTGGTCACATTTTTGACACTTCGCATTACCTTGGACATGATGGGCGATATGTGATGTTGACTGGTTAATTTCGTTGGTGAACCGGATGCCTCGTGAGCGCCAATGGATCGGCCGAGGTAGGGTGATTCGATGAAGCTCGGAAAAAGGATTGGCCTGATCAAACTTTACAAGCGACAACCTCTGCGACACAAATCCGACACGCGCCCAGTGAGACGGAGTCCACGGAAGTAGTGCAGGGAGGGGGGTTTGAGGGGGTTGAGCAAGCTCCTAGGATCACGAGATATCCGCTCTGGTAATTGCGTAGCCTTTGCGACAAGTCCCAGCCAAAAGAACAAGAATCAGTCGCCGTTTGTCTGAGATTTGGCAATCAAGAGGAGGAGGATCGGGTGTGGAGGGTGGTTGAAGGACGGGACGCAATCGTGGAGTGATTAGGTCTGGATTTCAAGAGGTCGGGGAGACCGATCGGACACGACGTTATAAGATGAGGAGCGAGTGGGAGGAGGGAGGCGAAGTGACAAAGTTTGGAGGCGGCGAATTCAAAATTGAGGAGAGAGAAGCCTGATTCTGCCGTTTATGAGTAGAGCACAGTAGGTAGCGATTAGAGGAACAAAATTGCACTGCTCTTTGCGCGACTCGCAGAGCTGTAGAGGGAAAAGAGTGAGTGCAGGACAGGATGATGAATGAATTGGCGCTCTCTCTCATGCGGGATTGGGAGCGGCGAGCATGGAACCAAGGCCGGCCCAACTAATGGACGGGCTAGACGGGCGTGGCATGGCACATTGTGGCTCTGCCAGCTGATTACGTATCCATTTTCACTTGCCAGCTCAGATGAGCCTATTCAAGCTGTGCCAAGATTTGCGGGGTTCTTGAGGTTTGCGTTTGCGTATTTGAGTTGATGGTGTTGAAACTTTGCGTGTGTATACTTTGGAGCTTCTTTTTTATTCCACTTTGTGGTAATATCCCCGAATTTTGTTCTTCCGTTGAGGACTCTCCAACGCTTCAAGCACCTTCGTCAACTGTGGCTGAAATTTGGCTTACACAGGGTGTCAGAGCGTCTTTTACACCCGCTGGCCCCAATAGGAAACACATACGTCACGTCCTCGAAGGACCCTAGCCGCAGTTGGTGTGTAACAGGAGAAATGTGCGGTTTTGATCTCTCATTAATGCTTATATAAACTAAGGAAAAAAGAAGCATAAAACCGCAAGACAAAACATCAAAGGCTTTTCAAGCAGTACAGGACCTTCCTAATTTAATTCAAGTTTACAGATAACCGGCCATTCTTCTCACATCTCGAAGCCACATCAATTCAGGTTGTAGTGTTGAACTCTTACATCCTTACCCTGGAGAACTCATTCGTATAGATTATGGTAAAAGAGGCATGCAGTATTGTAAGAGGATAGCTGGAGTTTTATCAATGTCTATCATCGTGTCAGGATATCTCTGTTCTGCTTGTGACATCCAACAGCTTGATGAGAGGTGATGCCAGGTTATTATCACTTTGGTACACGTTGCATACTGAATAGAGCCTGAGCCGAGCCAGTTGATATCAACCATCATACAAATTCAATAAGTCTTTCCAAGAGACATACTGGATGAAAAGTATGGACGTTTGCCTGGCGTTAAAATTGTGAAAGAAGTGTCGAATCGGCACCAGCGAGCTTCCTTTAAGTATATCAGTTGCTGCAATGAAGCATGCGGCCTTGGGGTATCCGTTTTCGTCGTGAGCGTCCCTTTTTCGTCCGTTTTGTATAGCTTTAACGGAAGACTTAGAGAATATGAGGAGTCTTAGAAGAGGCTAGAAGAGGGAAGCTTGAGATGTTGAAGTGCAACGTTGAAGTTACGGCGTGGCAAAAGGGAGAAGTTGAGATTGTGGATGAAGAAGAGAAGGAGGCGCTGAAATTGTTGTATGAAGGCCAGGAGAGAGAGAAAGGAAGAGACCAAATCGACAACTACGAGTAAAAGAGAAGTGAGAAGGAGTTTTGTGGTAGGGAGAGGCAGAGGTGTTGTGATGCCGTTCAGATGATAGAGGTGGAGCTGAAAGGGGGCTAACTTGTGATCCTCCGTGTAAGTCGGCAAATTCGAAGAGACGGAAGCCAAGTCATAGTGATTCACCCTCCTTGCAGTCTTTGTCTATAAAAGGCTGCTCTTCCTCCTTCGATCCTTGTCTTCATCTCTTCCTTCTTCATCACATCCTTCAGTTCTCTTTCTTCCCTTCCCTCAAGTTATATCGATATAATCTCTCATCTTATTCTATCCTGCAGTTCACTCAAACCTCATCAACATGTCAGACAGGAGCTCAAGTGACTCCGATGTGGAGCTTATTGACCTCACAGAAGATGATAATTCTCATCCAGACATTGATGGGCATTTCAATGATGCCCCTGACCAAGAGGAGATCTACCTTGGGCTAGATATTCATGGGGAGTCTATATCACATATCATATATCGGCCTGGTGGCCCTATGGACGTCGACAATGAAGAGGAAAGCAGTGACGAAGACCGACATACTCCTGAAGTCGAAGGAAGCCTTTTCTTTGGCGATGACGACGATGAAATCAGCAATAGCGATGGCGATGACAGTGGACACAGAGGACCTCCATCCCCACCATCATCCGATGACCCGGGTAGCGAATTTGACGGGCCCGAAGATACCGACGGGTCAGAAGGTACCGACAATCATCATAACGACGAGGAGGAGGAGGATGACGACGATGATCAGAGCCAGACAGCTCAACACAACTCAGGGCCTTCTAACGGAGGAAGTCCTAGTGGCGATGATTCTGGTGATGACAATTCTGACGATGACGAAGATTCGGACGACGAAGATGCCGACCGTCATCCCATCAATAACGATGATGAAGAAGGCAATGAGGAGCACGGACATAAGAACCCGGATGGCGATTTACCTCAGGTCCTGGAAGAAGAAAGTATTGAATGGCCAGTATGGAATGGCGACTGTGTTGATACATGCCAGCCTCGTTGGGACAGTCTTGCTCGCAGATTCGCAGATTACCGGAACCGATTCCTCCACAAGAGAAACGATTTGAGAGAGTGCAAGAGGGTCAACAGGAACCGGGTCACCGCCCGGAATCGCCAAATCAGGGGCCTTAACGAACTGGTGGACATAATGAAAGAAGCAGTGAGAGAGTTCTATGCAGCCAATGAAGCAAACATTCAGCAGAACGAGAGACTCGTGTCGGAGAACCATGAACTCCGACGTCTTGTGCCCGAAGAAGAATTGGAGGATTTCCCTGACCCTATTCAGCTGAATATTGGGGATATGGAGGCATCTCTGCCCCAGGAGATGCTCGCGAGACTGCCGTCAAATGTCCGAAGGTATTTTCGTAGGTGGCGAGGCGCACCAGGGAAGGCCCGAAAGACAGAACGTGTATGTACTTATCATTATCAAGAGGTCTTTATCTTCCAGAATCGCTAACAATCAATAGTCGTGGCCAAAGGTCTACACCCGTTGGATCAGACATGGTCATCATCGTGACTATGATAACTGGGGAGATATTCACAAGCTCGCTTGCCAGGAAGAGAATATGCCTTCAGTTTTCGGGAAGTCTACGCCACTCAGAACACACCCAGATCTTACACTGTGTGCACCGCCTCCTCAACAAGAAGAGAGTGTTATTACAGGAGAGGGTGAGGGTTGGACTCCTGAGCCATATGACCGACGCGAACGCGCACAAAGCCAAGAAGATACCGGCCCGTTCAACTTCGACATCCTTCCAACCAAAGATCGACAGAAGATAATCACCAAAATTCTTCGGTATGCTCTTATTTTTGATGGGAATATCATTCACGCCATCTCTCGTTTGGATCCATTCTTCGAGCCAGCCTCCCCCAACCGGAACTGCAATGGTAAAATATCGCTAATGCATCGCTTCCACATTGGGCGGCAGAGAGTTTCTCTCACATTCGGAACAATTCATCCTCAGAAACTCCTTGCACCTCTTCTGGTATGCAAGGAATGGAACATGATAGGCGGGAGCCTGTTCTATGGAGCAAACACATTCGCATTCTCTTCTATCGGCGAGTAGGGTCGCTTTGCGAACAGAATCGGAAACAAACTCCAGCATTTGCAGCACATCGAGCTGTTGTGGATGGGCTCACAGAAGCTCACGTACATGATTGACCAAAAGGGCAAGTACGTATCTCGTCGAACTCATGATCTCGCCTATCTGCCCGAGGCCTGTCGACTGAAGACGGTTGCTATTCATCTGCCCGAGTCCTCCAGGGAGTATATGCGACGTAAGCATGAGCCGCCTCAGATCGTTCAGTTCTTGGCACAAAAGACGAGAAGTCAGCCTAACTTCCGCCGCTTCCGTGCGTTGCGTACGTTACAGGGTGTTGATTATCTATACTGCCTTCGTGGAATTCGGGAAATGGCCTTCTTCGACTACGACGAATCGCGACGACAGCCCCCGAAAATGCCAGTTCGCGACTGGACCTTTGTCCGTGACATCAACGAGTCTGTACGCAGGGAGAAGTCTGCAAATGACGAACACTTCTCCCAGCTTCGGTACCTAGCTCCATTGTTGACCCAGCCTTCCGTCGAACTCGCTAGGCAACTTGAGGACATCGTCAACCCGCCTCAGCGATTAGGTCTCATGTCACCACCTCCTGATATGTATCCCCAGCTGCAGGCCGCTTTGGATCAGGCTGATACTTCTGAGGATGAATCTGATGGGGATCCCAGCGACGGAGATTCTGATGAAGAGATGGGGGGCGACACTGACGATGATAGCAGTGACAGTGATGACGATGATGGCGGCGGCACAGATGCGCACTCCAATTGCCAGCATCTTGCTGCGGATGATCACGGTCGTGAGCGAGATGAGAGCCCGGCCGATCTCGATGAGCTGGCAGCAGGACTGTCCGATATATTATCTGATGTTCAATCTGATTCTAACTCTGAACAAGAGAAGAAGGAAGAGGCATGGTCAGTTAATGGGCAGACGATCGACTTAATAAGCGACGATGAGGACGGTGATGGACCCCAGTATGGAAGAGACCGGTCCACCTCTCTCTTCGTTCGAAGCCCCCCACGGGCAAATCGACCTGTGTTCACCACCAAGGTCGAAACACCATCTCCTCCAAGGGCAACCCCTCCAGCTCTCGCTGACCAGGCTGAAATAACGCCGGCGAGGGAGAACCGCGCTGATAGTAGCTTGTTTGTGAGCCCTACCCCCTATGAGGATCTGAACCCTCAAGCAGGAGATCGCTCATCGCCAATTGACCTCACTGAAGGTATGGGGGTGTCATTCTCTTCTCCTACCCCATCCTCACACTCAGGCTCGAGCTCGAGCTCGAGCTCAAGCAGCTGTTCTTCAGGGATCAAGCGAGAATGGGGTTTGATCAGCGTGGATGACGATGATGAGAATGACGGTGACGATGAGGATGAAGGCTTCCAATTCTTAGGAAGTTTTCCCAAGCGGCCACGCCGTCCTGACGGTGGTGATGATGACGACGGTGCTGAAATGATGGACCTGGAGGAGGGGCCTCGGGAGGAGCGTCAGGAGGAGCTTCAGGAGGAGTTTGTTATGGCTTAGATTTTGCTATTTGCGGGCTAAAGGAAGCGAAAAATCTCGGGAATCATTTGCTTTTGAAATGGGAGAGGTCAACGGGACCGGAAAAAACGTTACCTTGATATGCTTTGGCAGCGGAGTTGAGTTCAAGGTCCGGCGAGAGGAGGAGACATATTCGGGAATCGAGACACAAGATAGGTACTCAGATTGACACTATGCGTATCTCATGCTGAGCGGATAGTTTTCCCTCACAGATAATTGCTAATAAATACCCCAAAATTGCCCCAGAACATGACTTGCAATGTCTATATAACCATGGGCGACCAATTTCTACGGGGTAAGGATGCGAATATCACAACTTGAATTGATGCATGTCGTCCGCAACTTATCTAATCGCTGCATGGTGCAGGCTGGTATCTCTTTTTAGTGTTCTTTTAATCCCATGCTCATTTGATGACTTAGTTCTTGAGCTCAGCAGTGGCAGGGTAGTGCCAACTGCGGAAGGTATCCATAACAGTTGTGAACACGACCAGGAGGATACCACCGCCGGGACCCAAACGGAGAACCTGAATGCTTGTCAGTTGACCACACTTCCACTTCCAAAATGACTACTCACCTTGGGCAAGAAACCCTTGTAGAGAGCACCGAAACCCTCCTCCTTGAAAACAGTTCCTACGGCAGGGAAGGCCCAGTTGTACTTGGGAACCTGGCCAGCGACCTTGGGGGTGTTCTGAATTCGACTCTTGACAACGTCCAGGGGAGTGTTGAGAACAGTTCCGATGGTACCACCAATGGCACCAGAGATGAGATCGTTGGTGATCTGAGCCCTCTTGGTCTCAGCCTTGGGGAGAAGTTGTCGGACCTGGAAAATGCAGCCGAAGTACCCAGCGTTCCAGAGGATGTGACGCCACATAGTACTCTCAAGACCCTGGTAAAGAGTGAGAGGACCCTCGTTCTTGACAGTCTTGACGACACAATCGACCATGCCGTTGTACTTTCCAGCGGAAGCCTTGTCCTGGAGACGAATCTTGACGAGCTCGAAGGGAACGACGACGAAAGCTTCAGTAGCACCAGCAGAGGCACCGGTGAGGATGGAGAGCTGCTGGTTCATCTTATCGACGCCAAACATCTTTCGGTAAACCTTGCCCCATTCATCGTTGGCAGCAAACTTGGTAGCACGCTTGGGAGCCTCCATGAGGATAGGAGCGGAAATACCGCGGTAGAGTCGTGAGAAACTGGCGCATGTCGTTAGTTGTGGGCGCAATAGAATCGCGAGCGCAGATACCGTACCCCTCCTGCTTGATGATCTTGCGGAAACAGTCAAGCATGCCATTGTACTCAGCGGTAGCACCGGAACCAGTTTGCAATTGGCTAGTCATCAAGTCAGCAACTAGGCTATTATTTCGAGATGCGCACGCATGGTTTGTCATACACTCGAGTCTTGACAACATCAAGAGGGTACCTAGGACTGGGTTAGCTAAAATGTCTCGAGCACGCGACAATTGCTGTCATACATCACCAGAATCTACAGCCCGCACAAAATTAGCAATGGCCCTCAAACAAGCCGAACTGGCGCGAGCGTACCTCCGAGACGCCAGCAATGGCGCCTAAAATATGAAACGTTAGCCATTGGACCTTGAAAATGGTAGAGTTGAATGAGTCGAACTGGCGTACCTGCGGCGAACTGGTAGACGAAGGGGAGGGGCTTGTCGTTAGGGTTGGACATTGTGACGACTGTACAGGCGACCGAACAAAAATGAGGGAGGACCAGAAGAACAAAAAAAGAGGTTGAGCGAAGAGTTGTCGCAAGTTGACGAGAAAGAGAGAAAGCTAAGCTGAGGTAGTCAACGGAAGGGAAGATGGCGACCTCCGAGCGAAGACCGGGCCGGGGAGTGGAGGGAATTTCTTTGGTGGTGCGTCTTTGTCGGGCGGGTATGGATCTTATCGCGCTATGGTTAATAAGTGATAAGATCACTGTGACAGACGGCGAGAATAGGTCGATGCCGAATGGACGGAACCTTTTGCTCTAAACAAGCGCCTTGTATCCGTGGGATTGTGGAGATTATAGCAAGCGACAGCGAGATGAGACCCGGGGGAGGGGTCCATGGATGCTCGGTGAGACGGCAAGCAACCGATCCATGAGGCCCTAACGTCTCCGATTCTTCTCCGACGATGCGATGCTCTTTTTGTGATGGCTGTTTTAGGCAAGTTTGTGGTATATTCTTGGCAGTTTATACTAGGAATGTATAATGTCTTACGAACAGTTTCAAGCATACTAATATCTACACATAATCCCAAACTATTATGAGTTTCCTACCTACGTTACGAATGTACAGAGTAGTCAAACTAATTATTGATAATAACATATACCCGGACGTCCGATGTCTGCCGCTAGCCCTGAAGCTCTTGGGAGCACGTACCCGACTATTTACCTTTGAGCCACTTGTACGGAGTACCTGAGCATGAAGGGGTTTGACATCGGCAACGGTATTGGAGACCCCTTGTCCTAAATACAGACTACATGATAGGCTCTGCTGTAACAAGAGTCCTCAATAACGCAGACATAGCTCCACGGGAGCCAGGGTCTTAATTGCTGAAGCTTCATACATTTGCTGGAGAACTCTCGACAGAACCTTCAGACAAGGTTAGTGAAGCTTCTTCATAAAGAGCGGTGCTTATGATGTGGGTAAAAGTCAGGCGTGGCCTTATGAGTGACTACGTACATATGTCAATCATATCACCATAATATACAAGATGATGGGTCTAAATCCAATAAGGAAAGTATTCGGAGACGTTGACAGCACAAAATATGTGAAGTCTCGCGGAGGCTTGCCAATCATAGGTACCTCGCAGATACAGTGGGAACATATACTTCAGAGACCCAACTTGAGATACTTCAAACCAGACCTGAATGCCATCAAGCGACTCTAGGAGAATAATCGAATACAAATGGTTCAGAGCCCTCCCCCCGCGATGTCGATCCCCGTGCACGGGCGACCGTCTCCATCCCGTCGGCCGAGTGGACCGCCAACTTGGCCCGTAATGAATAGACAGGAACTTGCCTTGATCTTGAGTGATGAGAAGATCTGGGACAAATCATTATAAACCCGATTGGCTGACCTGGAGAAACAGAGGCTTACATTAACCTGAGGATACCTTGGAAAACGCAACAAACAGATGCTCTGCAGTCCTCAAAGGGTAAGAACATTGCAAGTTACTAAAATCCTGTAGTGTTGCTTGTGTTTACCTATGCTACTATTCCTTACTCCAAGTCCTTCTCACTTCCAACAGGGAGAAAGTGTTCATCCACGTTCACGAGTAAGCCAAAAGGTTCACGAATCCGGTCTTGTCAACAGTATATCCTCCGAGCAATGTAAGAGCATTCCACAGGATTCGAATCTTTTTTCATGATGCCTTGACAACGATACAGGAATCAGATACTTGCCCGAATCCAGCCGTCCACAATTCTTGAAAGCGACAAATGAGAAACTCCAGTTCGAAGCATGTGGTGAAGCGCACGACCAAGTTTCAGAGCTTTAGAGCTGCACACCTTGGAAAAGAGATCCGTTATTGGTTCAGCCTCAATCCGCAATTCACGGAGGGGAGTTTCTGGATGGCGGGGTAGGTTCTCCATCGATACAACGGTGACAGAAAAGAGGGAATGCGTTTGTGATTTTTATAACAAGATATTATCACACAATGCTGTAATAACAGTACAAGATGTGGTAAATATGTAAGATGTAACACTCTCACATCCATTATAGGATCATCTTCTGATTGTCAATGGATGGTTAGAACTTATAGGAATCAAATACCAGGCTTTCACGATTGCAGGGTCTCTTTTGACGCCCTGTCTTCCCTAGCTGCTAGCCAGGGTTGCGATTGGGGCACGTTTTTGGGGCACCATGCTGAATGCACTTGCTGACGCGCACAATTGGCTGGCCCCTCGGTATCGAATCTCGAGGTCACTCACTAATGACATCGCCTCTTCACCATCCCGATCTGACAAATCCCGTTCCTTTCGTCTTCTGATTAAACAAAGGTGTTCCTGCATATATTACACTACAGAAGACACATCTCAACAAAGGTTCCCCTCCATCCGAAGACCCAAGACGACGAGCGCCCCTTAACGCTCTCCCTACTGATCGACCGAACACACGCTGGGTGGCAACATATCCCGATCACAAGCAACCGTCGCAATCTTTGCGCCAGCAACCTCAACTTCTGCGCAACTTCACCTGAGCTTGCCACCGTCTCAAGCTCTCCTGCGCTTCAAATTGCACCTTTAAACAGGCCGTGACCCAACGAGCGTCACAGCGAGGTGCCTTTCGCGCCCAGGAGAGTTCTCTTGCCCCCTGCCCATGAGTCACTTATTGTGGAAATCCTACTGGGAAAACGATGTCGACCGGTTTCGGCGTCTGCTGGCCCCAACCAGCTACAACGCCCAGTCGCTATCGAAGAGCCCTGCGATAGGAGGAACTGGTGCACTCTTCGGTGGAAGCCCTGGTCTTCTAGGGACTTCCCCACGACCGGCGAATAAGCAACGACGAGTTTCCGGCCATCCGCAGACACCTGGAAGATCGAAGGACGGCAATACAAATCTTGGACGAGCCGAAGTCAACAGCCGCGACCATGCTGGATTGACAGTTCTACTTCGCGCTGCCTCATCGACCGACCCGAACGCCCACCAGTTTGTCCAGGCTCTTATCGAACACCCTGCCATAGATCTTTACGTACAAGACCCCGAGAGTGGCTGGAATGCCCTCCATCGATCCTTATACGCTGGAAATGTTTCGATTGCGCGACTGTTGTTGGAAAAGGAACGAGTGGATTTGACAAGCCATAATCTCAATGCTGTTAATAAAGTCGGGCTCCTGATCAAGACGAAAGACCACGAGGGGAACAGTCCTTTTGACGTCTACAACTCAACAATCGCTGCAAGATCTCTGAAGAGCATGGAAAATGGGAGCAATTCTGATAGTGACGCTGATAGTGTCGATAGCGGTGGTGACGGTTTACATCAGTAGGTGGTTTGGAAAACAGACGGAACTTGGCTGATTCTTGCTACAGTATGGTAAAAACGTCGCACGGATTGCGGACCTCGATTGATGGTGATGAACTCTTTGTTTTTGGCAGCAACAAGAACGTTTCTCTTGGAGTTGGCGATGAGGACGATCGCCAGTATCCTGATCGGATCCATCTGTCCAGGCCCGAACTTCTCGTGCATCGATTATACCACTCACACTTGGACGAGCAGGACGAGGAAGCCCCTTCTTCGTTGAAACTGGATGAGATTCCGACCCTGGTTCGAAATCGGCCGCTCGTTATTCAAGACGTCTCTATGTCCAAACTGCATAGTGCTATCCTGACAACCGATCCGGTCTCAAACCTGTACGTTTGTGGTGTTGGCCGTGGAGGCCGGCTTGGATTAGGCGACGAGAATACACAATTCAGATTCGTTCCTGTTGAAGGCCCATTCATAGACAAAAAGATTCACCAAGTGGCACTCGGGCAGAATCATACCATGGCCGTTGTCGATAATGGAGAACTCTGGACCTGGGGCTTGAATTCTGCCTCACAGCTGGGATATGCTCTGCCTCCACCGATGAAGGCAGACGAAGAACCCATGAGCCTTACTCCTCGCCAGGTCTTTGGATCTCTCAAAAAAGAAGTTGTCCTTGGGGTTGCTGCGTCTGCAAACCATTCTGTTGCCCATACAGGAAACTCGCTATTTACCTGGGGCCGTAATGTCGGACAACTGGCTCTAATGGACGCAGATTCCAGGTCACTTGATATTCAGCATACCCCCAGAAAAGTCGCTGCTTCTCTTCTCGCCGCCCCAATCGAAATGGTATCAGCGATTGACAAAGCCACTATTTGTCTGCTTTCCAACCATACCGTCTGGGTCTTCAGTCACTATGGTTATAATTTGGTCAAATTCCCATTCCCCGATGTCTTCGCGAACAACCTCTCCATGACACGATATGAATCAGGCGGTCGAAGGGAGATTGACCATATCACTGCGGGTGGCGAGACAATAGCTGCCGTGACTGCCCGCGGTGATCTCTTCACATTTCATTTGAACGACAAGGGGGACCCAAGCCAGTCTGCTGCGTCAACTACGAATCCAGTCAAGATCAAGAATGCCCTTACACAGCCACAATGTGTCTGGGACTCTCGCAAAGACGGGGTCGCATCTGTTGGAGTTGGGGAACATGGCTCAGTCATCATCTGCACAGAATCAGGGGCTGTATGGAATCGTGTAAAGCGTACAAAAGGCAAACTAACTGGGTTTTCTGGATCAAGCGGCACGAAGCGCAAAGACTTCAAATTCCAGCGAGTACCATATATCACCAACTGTGTTGCTGTCCGGAGCTCCATTTTTGGCGCCTTTGCGGCCATCAGAAAGGATAGCAAAGTTATGGCGGAGGAGATTGAGATTGGAGAGCAATCTCTTCGCGACGATATTGGTTCTCTACTCTGTCTAAATGATTTCGAGGCCCCGCAGCTTCACTCCGAAGTCAAAGGCACTCGAAAAACATGGGAAGCTGCCATTATTAGAGAGAAACGAGACCCTGTTACCTACGAAATTCTTCGGTCAGCCGATATCGAAACAGACTTGGGTCGCTGGCTGGAAATCAACTCTTTCCAGTATAATGACATGAACATGGCAATATGTTCCTCCTCTTTGCCTGATATCAAAATCCCCGTCCACAGTTGGGCTCTTGCTGGCAGAAGCCCGGTGTTGCGGCATGCACTATCAGAGTTACGCGAGCGAGGATCAGTATTCAGCACAGACTCTTTCGGCCTCGAGGTTGTGGATGACAAGGCCCTGTTGACGTTGTTTGAAGTCGACATTTACACTGTACTGAATGTTGTTGTCCATGCCTACCAGGACAGATTTGTTCCAGTATGGAAGTACACGCGCGAAGCACCTCCACTTGCGTTCCGTTTCCGGCAAGTAAGGACAGAGCTTATGAAAGTTGCAACAAATCTTGCTCTTCCAAAACTGGAGGCGGCAGTTCGCCTACAGACCGGCGTGGAAGAGTCCTTAGACGGCGATTTCAAGCAAGCAATCCTTGATCCTTCTTTCTTCGATGACGGCGACATCATCATTGAGTTGGATGGAGAGGATATCATGGTACACAGCCAACTATTGTGTCAAAGGTGCCCTTTCTTTGAGGCTTTGTTCAATGGGCGGTCTCAAGGCCAGTGGCTGGCTGGGCGCCGTGATGGCATGGACGCTGCGGAAAAGATCAGGGTGGACCTCAGTCACATCGACTCTGAAACATTCAAATACGTCATGTCCTTCATCTATGCAGATATCGGACGGGAGCTCTTTGATACTGTCTCGGTGTCTAATTTGGATGAGCTGTCAGAGCTTGTGCTTGACGTGATGAGTGCTGCAAATGAGCTGATGCTCGATAGATTGTCTCAAGTGTGTCAAGGTCTCATTGGCAAGTTTGTGACAACGAGGAATATATCGAACTTGCTCAACGAGATAAGTCCTTGCTCCATTACAGAGTTCAAAGATACTGGTCTTGAATACATCTGCCTTCAACTGGAATCCATGCTTGAGAACCACCTTCTTGACGACTTGGATGAAGACCTTTTGCTTGAACTTGATGAAGTGGTCCGAGACAATCAACTTGCCCGGTTCCCATTTGTACGGAGCGGAAGGGCAGAGCTACTACTCCATGAGAGTCATCCCGAGCTGGCTGCTGATATCGACGAGGAGCGTCAGGCCAGGATCAAAGAGATGGCCTACAAGGCATCTCAGCGGGATGACGAGAAGAAATTGTCATCATCCTTCAAGGCTCGAATGGGAAGTCTAGATGAAGGCAGTCCGCTCCAAACTCCAGAGTCAACTCGACGCAAGTCCAGAGGCGGGCGGAATGAGCCTTTCAGTCCCAGTCTTCGGCCTAAGCAGTCGCAAGCAGATATGATCTTTGATATGGAGGATGAAGACGGGTCTTTATCTGCTAAACCACGATCGCCCATGAATGAAGCCGTAAATCTTCGTTCGCCTCCAGAGATGGACGAGATGCCGCAGCTTCCCAAAGCGTGGCGGGAATCAAAGGGCAAGGAACTTGCAGGCTCTGCGCTCAGCCCAGTTCCTCATGCATTTTCCATGTCCCCCGAGTCTCAACCATTCGAACTGGGCAGTTTGAAGACACCGGGCGGTGGAATGTCAAAGCCCGGTGCTCCTTGGTCAGCGTCCAAATTAGCCACTTCGAAGTTGGATCTGAAAGATATCATGTCTGAGGCGTCTACGTCTGCTTTAACTGCCGGGCTCCAAGCGCAGAGAAAGCAAGATGCTGCAGCAAACAAGCCACAGACCAAAGTATCACAAAAAGAACGGAAGAGGCAGCTTCAGGCCATGGCAGCAGCAGAAGCAGCAGCGAAGGACGAGTCGACGAACCATGTACCTTGGGAGAGTGTTCCAGAAGGAGGGCGACCAGCGCCTTGGAAGGCAGCAAGTCCGGCACCTAAGACGTCGCTGAAAGAGGCCATGTCCGCGGAATCCAACATGCCAAAGGGGGTATCTGCTAACGCAAAACCTCTCGTCGCTTCAGAGACGAGAGCAAGGACGGCGACACGGCGTACTGCGTCACCCGACACAAGGTTCCCGGGTCAAGGTCGAACCAACAGCTCCCCCGCAATTGTCGCAGGACCCTCGACAGAGCAGCAGCCTAAGAAGCCGCTGGTACCACATTCCAAGTCGTACATTACACCGGCACCAAAAGCGGAGCCCACGCTCGGATTCAGTATGGCTGATATTATTGGCCAGCAGAAGCGCGAGCAGGAGGCCGTCAAGGAAGCGGTTGCGAAGCGTTCACTACAAGAGATTCAACAAGAGCAAGCGTTCCAAGAGTGGTGGGACCAAGAGAGCAGAAGGACACAAGAGGAGGAGGCCAGGCGAAAGCAGAAAGAAGGCCGAGAAAAGGACAAGGACAGCAAGGGAACTAAAAGGGGCGGTCGGCGAGGACGGGGTGGTAAGGCCAAAGGCACCGGTGAAGCGGCTACAAATAGCGGGCAAAGCGGCGCAAACGGAAGTAGAGGCGGAGGCACTGCCGGCTCAAGCAACACAAACACTCGGGGATCGGGAGGCGGACGAGGTGGAGGTGGAGTCGGGGGTGGCCGTGGCAAGGGAGGAAAGGGACGTGGCAATCAGTCCCAGGCTGCATGATGAATACGGCAGTGTGAGTGTTGACCTCGAGGAGCATAGGACTCAAAGGGACATTAGGCATACGGTATATGGTATAGAGTGCATGATCGGTGGGCTTGTTTCGTTGTACTTATTGACTTGATCTTCTTGGCTGTAATTGCTAAGAACAACGTACATATGAGCCTCTCCAGCTTTGAATAGAAGAATTGTAGAGATATTGATGAACTGTGAAACATGTTAGTTGGATGATGTGATTCAGCAAGGTACATGTCGATAACCTTGAGAAGCAACTCGATCAATTGGGACCTTTTTGTTCTTCTTTCTTTTTACTGTATTACGTGAAGAGTTTAGCTCAATTTGTGAGTGTAACGCATAATATGCTATGTAACTCCATCAAGGTGAGTCTCCAATTCGCCATGGGTGACTCTCAAGGTTGCCGTGAGAGTGCCATGCTGCCATGATCGTCTCTCCACCCACAATGAGAGAGAACAGTCTCTAGAGTTTTTATCGAGCTCGGGCGGAGATGTGGAGATCGTCTGATGAAAGGCGTGAAACGTTCCGGATCTACAAAGCTAGACTGCATGGAGAAGGCTGCAGATACATACCAGAGGCAGAGGCAGAAACATTACGATAACGGAGAGTAGCATTGCGGCCAAGCAGGCAACGCCTCTCAAGCTTGAAGATAAGCCCTCCAGCTTATCTCGTTCGTGGAAAAGAGTTGGGGAGAGGAGGGGAATGTCATGAGTCAACATCCCATCTATGACTGGTGCTTAGATGTGACAACCACCATGAGCCAACCAGAAGAGACGAACGGGGTTATGAAGGATGTTTCTGCCTGGTTCATGGCAGAAGTTCTTGAATAATAGTGAATAGACAGGGTCAATGCATTGCATACCTATGTTGTTCCATTGCAGGCCCTTGAGTAGCGTGATAGCTGTGGTGTAGTGTAGGACTTATGATGGAAACTCTGGGGTTGGAGTAGGTACCCAGCCAGCCAGGCCGGGCAAATGAATGGAGGTGGGTTTCCACCGGGGGATGGATCATGGAGGCGCTTAAAGCCCCCGGGATTATCGAGAGCATCCACTGAAATGCACTGACCGAGATCCCCTGTTGGGTACGATCCGAGCCCCCCCATTCAGTGGAGGGCTGTTTGAGGTGCCGGTGTTTTGATTGAGGTCCATGCATGGGCCGATGCATTGATATGAATATGGATGGATCGTTATCTTGTAGGTCACAAGACATGAGCGAGATAGATTAGATTGGAAAACTCGCTCATGTTGTTTGTTGGATATGGACGAGTTGCGGTAAATCTAACATTTATTATTCTCATCTTGTGTTGATCAAATAACTTGATAGCTGACTCGATTCAGGCGCAAGACGTGCCCATGAACCCTGTGACTGTGACGTGAGGCTCTAGCCGATGACGACAGCCCATTATTATCCAATCCAGTCCCTGTCGCCCATCCCATCACGAGGTCGTTGGTGGTGACCTCTTCCGTCTCTCTGTCTAGTAGGTACCTAACGTTATTCTCTTTTCCCTTCTCATCCCGTCACCGTTGGGATTTCATTTCGGCTTTGACAAAACACAACCAAACTTGCTTCTATTTCAGAGTTGGGCCTGCTGCAGCAACCCGCGACCTATCGTCTTGTTTTTATCTCTATTCGTGGACACAAACAAGTACTTTACCTTGCCTTGCCTTACACAAGCAAATCGCGGTACCTGTACCATCTCTGCACTCCTGTTAGTGCGACCGGATTGGTCTGTCCTGTACAGTGTTAGACCCTCTTCTCTCACACCTCCCTTCAGACCTATTACAACGACAACGACCCTGGACGGAGTTGTGTTTGTCTGCCTGCATAGCTCTGTATCTGTATCTGCATCTGCATCTGCATCTCACCGACCGACAGCAAGGAGATACCTGGACTTGGACTTGGACTTGGACTTGGACCTGGATCTAGACCTGGACCCAAGCTTTCTGCCTTTTGTTTTTCTTTCTTCTTTTTTACACTTTTGCCTACACTTCTACCTCCGCACTCCCCCCGACCCAAGCACCGCCGAATACCGATCCATCTTAACTCCTCCGTTCTCCATTCCCCTTATGGACCTGGACTGCCTGCCTCAAACGATATGAACCATGGATGAGCAGGTCTCGTGGCCGATCAAGATCCCTATACGTTCGTGATCATTTCATCCATCGACCAACAATTACGACCGTAGCCTCTTCTTTGCGCAAACGACACGATACGATATACGATAACCGATAACAATGCATCAACAACCCCGTGGCCCAGCCCGGGTGTCATCCCCAGGTGCAACGCACCATCCAACCATTCCATCTCGATCCAACAGCACCAGAGAAGCTGCATTGGGGTCCCGGCCTCGAGCCGGTTCTAATGTTGCTGGTAGAGACACACCCAGCTCACCAACTATTGGAGATGTGCCGACACCGGCACCTCCAGCCGACTCGATCAAGAAGCTCGATCAAATAGTCCAGGTATGAATGGCCGGGATACATGAATACACTAGCCAAGGTCTGTCGCTAACAATTTCTCCCCCCGCAGAACTTCTATGCAAAGGCAGCCGTACTCGTCCTCGACTCTCGCATCAAATCCAAGCCTGCGCGCGGGGCCAACGGTGGACGGAAACCCAACAAATGGGTAGGTTTGCAGCCTGTTTGCACACTCAGTCGCTAATCTTGGGGTAGTTCCAAATCGAGACGGATGAGATTGATGACTTTCGAGATGAGCTCAAGATCTGGAAGACTTGCGGTAGCTTCGATAACCCCCCTCCTCCAATGGTCATCGAGGTCTATCTGGATACCTCTCGACTAAAAGACAGCCAGAGTCTAGTCATCGTTGATGAGGCTGGCAAGAGATGGGATGTGATGGAACAGCTGAACTCGTCTGGTTCCTCTACCGACAGCTCGTCAGGTGCATCCCGGAGAAACAGCGAGGTTATCATTGAGAGGTGGCGAGTCGAGCTTAAGTACTCAGGCGTAATACCCACGGACTTTGGCCCGATCCTACCCACCATCTACAAGAAGGCAATTGTCTTTTTCCGGTCTCTTTTCATCACGACTCGCCTTCTTCCAGCATGGAAGTTTGCCAGCCAGGGTCCCGCCAAGAACTCACACCCGGCGCTTATCCCACGATGCCGAGTACGTTTATCTCAGTCTGATCGCTCACGTAATGATCAGCTGCGTCTTCCCATCGATGGCAGACCAGACCCCGTGACGGAGTACATGTTTGGCGATTTAGAGGTGCCCGTTGGACGACTAAGCACTACTGTCACCTATCGCAATGATTGCAACTTCCGCGTGGATGATTCTGAGGCTCTACTGAGTTCTCGTTTCATGGGAGTGGACGAGAACTTTTTCCGACCCTCCATTCCACCGCTGAATGAGCAGTCAAGAGCCCAGATGACGGAGGCAGGGTCACTGCGTGACAACCGCTCCCGCCCGAACTTGAGTGATATGCAGCAGGCATATGGAAGTCTTTCAACATTTCACACTAATGTCCCAATGGGGACCAGCCCGATCTCGGCTCTGAGATCGGTGCGACCACCAGGCTCCGACACAAGCTCACCCCCAGAGTCTCTACCAGCACAGAATGGTGTGGGTGGTCCAAGCTCTTTGCCAGTACGTCAGGGTGCAACACGACCCCCTTTGCGAACGACCGAGGGCTCAAGCCGACGTCCTTCAGTATCTTTTCAGCCTTTCAAGGCGGGCTCGCTCTCGGGCTCGCCTGTCCCAAGGCAGATTGATCCTGAGCCGGCCTCCCCCCAAACGTTGACTCGTCCAGGTATTCCTTCCCTTAAGCAAGCAGGAAACCGAACATCTCTTACTGCCGGTATGCCAGCTTCCCTACGCGGGGGTCCTCCTCCCTCGGCATCTACAGACCCTGCTGTAGCCAGCTCCCCGCGACCAGCATCGACTAGTCGCTATAGCAGCAGTTTCACGCATCGCCGTGGCCGTCTATCCTTTGGCGGAGCCAGCAGGGCTGGTGATGACGAGCAGGGTAGCAGTGGCAGGCAGAGTTTGGCCTCATCGGTGGCACAGCCAGGATCTGACCTCCTGGACGAGATTGCAGGAACCAGCTCAGACTCGCTCCAGAACGACCATAAACATCTCTCAGACTTTATCAGCGCACTGGACAGTAAAAAGACCCTGAAGAGCTTTGGTCCCTCAAAGAAAGGTGAATCAGCAACTAACAAGACTGTGGCGCAACTATCGCGCTTCCATCAAATGAGGGACTCTAATAACGCGCTCACGGATTCGATGACATCGTCTGTACAAATGCAGAGGTCATCGAGCTCATCCAGTCGACAATTGACGAGTGTGCCTGGGATGACTGCACCAGCTTCTGTGTCTGCTTCGTCGTCTCCTGGAAAGCCACTGTCCCCTCATACACCCCACACGCCAGCAATCCCGTCAAGACTGAGCGAGAACTCGATAATTGACTACACTGGCCAAGGACGAATTACTTCGCGCCAGGGGCGAACATCTGATAATAATCCTGCACCGGGGACGATCAGAGAGAATACGGTTACACAAGATGGAACGACAGCCATCGACATTCCCTTGTCACCTCGGCTAGCCACGTATGAACGAAGGGCGAGCTCTGTTGCACTCCATAATCGGTCGATGGCGGATGAAGATGAGCCGGACTCTGCTTTTGCGCACCGATCTATCAGCTTAGGTGCTGATGATAGAGAACCACCTACTCTAAGCATCTTGCTGGGTAGGCAGATGCAGCTCGAGGGAGGGTCAACTCAAAGGGGATCGGACGAACTCAAACCAGCTGCTGAGATCGAGACCTCTGACACGCCAGGGCTGATGCAGCGCGGTCTGTCAGAAGAGAACCCTCCTGAGGGACTGATACCGACAGCAGCGTCTAGCTCACCTTTTGGTAGAAGGCGATATATGGGTTTGGCTTCACATAAGCAGACACCGCCGCAGTCATCGCGTGGAAGCTTTACCGGATCTATCACCAGACAGGTCCGGGGCGATGATGACTCGATCAACGAGGAGCCTCTGGTCTTTGACCTGTCAGAAATGGATCCACAGGGTCGGCGAAGTATCGAAGAGGCCCGTAGCGTTGCCCATGGGTCAGCAAATGCTACATCAGATAAGGGAGGGTACGAAAGCCGTGGTGCGTCAAGACGGGGTTGGTGAGCATGACATATCTGAATATGGATTTTGGGCACAAATTACCTTACATACAACATCTACTAACAGCAAAGCGAAAGCAACGACACACCAGCTTCATTAGAGCCATGATTTATGTTTCAAGGCAGTGGAGTTGTAGGCAGGATGGCGCATTGGATGCGAAATACAGTAGATTGCCAGGTTATTTATGTATGTATGTATGGGTGGGTGGATGGATGGGAGCGGCGTATATGGACTTGTATACATTATTCATAGGTTGATACGATTCAAAGTAGCGTTGACTGTAGCGTTAGCAAGCGGCATCCTTCTTCCAAGGCGAGCCACCGAGTATTTATTTACATAATGTAGGGGATATATATTCTAAGGTGTGTTTGCTCTTGGTGTGAGGCTTGGGATTCTGTCCGATGATACCCAATCCGAGGACCACGCCACGTAAGGACGTCACCCAAGGGATAAGGGACGCGCAAACTTGTCACGAAGTTGAAGATGAGTCTGTAATAACTAAATCAAAGACTCCGCTATGAAAGTGATTTTTCCGTAAAAGCGGATAGAAGCAGCATATTTCGTATTATTTTTCCCAGTGAAAGCATAAACAGCAATGCTTCAGCCCAGGAAGCAGTTAGATGCATGGCAAATCTCGGTAAAAGCTCGCCAATGTCAAGACAGTGAGATGATAGGTACTAATAAGTTGGTAGAAATGGAATCAAACCTGATGGACAACCTGAAGTTTGGTGTGGCGCACGCGTGGCCTTCAAGCCACATGGACCAGGGAGCTGTCGGGGTAGGTAGCTCAGCCCCGCTACTTGGGTTCGCTCGCCGCTCGTCGTTCGTCATCAGAGCGAGTCAAAGGTAAAAGCGAAGCTGGAAGGAAGCCTGTTCTGTTTAAACACTTGCTACCTACAAACTCTCTTCGCGAGCCTTAGTACTTTACTTCATTTACTAGGCACCTACTTAGGTTGTTCCTTTTGTTCTTCACAATCGACCCATTCACTATATTCTCGTCCTCAAGACAACGCCAAACGCCTACGACGCTTTCTAGAGTTAGGTACCTTAATCGAGCAAAACCACAAGTGACGTGCCTGTGTGGAGAGTGCGACCGCCGACGACGTAACCCAGGGTCTTGGTACGGGACCTTCATCTCGCATCTCGCATCTCGCATCGTTATCACCAGCCTTCTTCCACCACCTCTAAACAGCAACATCGTCGCTTTCGTCGAGACTTTTCTTCTATATACGGTGGATATTCGCATCACATACCCAAGGCTCTCAGCCGTCAGATTCATCCCGCGCCTCTCTCGCATTCACTACATCCCCGCCAATAGCTGATACCCCAAGTCAAATCACCAACCACCATGTTCCGAGCCTCAGCAGCAGGCCCTTATGATGAGGTCGTCAGTATGTAGCACCCTCTGCTTTATTTATTCGGTTCGGACAAGAGAATCCCAATCACTTGCTCTCGTCTCGGCTCGTGCTTTCTTGCGACTAACACCAGTATAGCCAAGGCCACCGACGAGAACCTCACGTCTGAGGATTGGGGCGCCATCATCGAGGTCTGCGACAAAGTAGGCAACGACCCAAATGGCCCCAAGGAGGCTGTACAAAGCATCATCAGGCGCCTTGCCCATCGCAACGCCAATGTCCAGCTCTACACTCTTGAGGCATGTTGAATACCACGCCGTCATGCGAAGCCTTGTTTTACTGACTCAATCAGCTTGCGCATGCGCTCGCCCAAAACTGTGGGAAGAACATGCACCGCGAACTTTCCAGCCGTGCCTTTACAGATGCCCTCCTCCGTCTTACCAACGACCGTAATACCCACACACAAGTCAAGTCTAAAATCATCGAGCACATGAAGAGCTGGTCCGAGATGTTCAGCAGCGATCCCGAGTTGGGCATCATGAGTGACGCCTATAACCGTGCCACACGAAGCAACCCAAACATCCAGCCCCCAAGTGCTCCTCAGAAGCAGGGCCTTACCGAGCTCGATCGCCAGAAGGAAGAGGATGAATTGCAGATGGCTCTCAAGTTGAGTCTGCAAGAGGAGGAGCGCAAGAAGACTGCTGCAACCAGTCCAGGCGCACAAGCCGGTCCTAGTGGCCAGACAGAGAGCCCTGCTCCTGCTGCGCCAGCTGGAACTACAGCGGCCACGGTGAGCCGCGTACGTGCGCTCTTCGACTTTGCTCCTTCTGAGCCCGGAGAGCTGGAATTCAAGAAGGGTGACGTGATTGCTGTTCTCGAGAGTGTATACAAGGACTGGTGGCGAGGCTCTCTCAGGGGCAAGACTGGCATCTTCCCGCTCAACTATGTCGAAAAGCTTACCGATCCCACACCGGATGAGTTACAACGCGAGGCTCAGATGGAGGCTGAGGTGTTCGCCGAGATCAAGAACGTTGAGAAGCTCCTCACGTTATTGAGCACTTCCAACACAGCGCCCCGAGAGGAAGATAATGAGGAGATTTCCGTAAGCGCCCAGTATGATGGACAATATCATCGGTATGCTAACAGGTCCTGCAGAAGCTTTACCACCAGACTCTTGCTATTCGACCCAAGCTTATCAAGCTGATCGAGAAGTACTCTCAGAAGAAGGGTACGCATTGGACGCCCCCAGGATTGGATAGGACACTAACATACATCTCTCAGATGACTTTACACAGCTGAACGAAAAGTTCATCAAAGCCAGACGGGACTACGAGGCTCTTTTGGAGTCTTCCATGGCCCATCCTCCTCAGCACAACTACCAGCAATACGCAATGCGACCGGGTCCCAGCCAGGGCTATCCTCAAGCTGGTGGATATCCTCCACAGGGAGCAGCTCCTCAGGACCCCTCAAGATATTATACTCCTGGTCCACAAGGTATGATAGCCCTTTGTCCTTGCAGTGGAAGAACCTCCTTCTGACTTTTAACAGAGCAACCTCCTTATCAAGCATCGTCTCCTCCCCCTAACTTCCAGAACCAACCTCAAGGTCAATCGGCACCTTTCTATGTAGCAGGAGCTGAAGTGCCCGCTGGTTCACAACCCTACCCTCCCCGGAACGAGTCTCCTTCCAATGGTAAACAACCGGCCCCTATCAATACCTCGACACCGGGCCCGAACTTAAACCCCTACAACCAATCTCAGAACAACAACCCTTACACGCAAGCGCCTACGGGAGGACGACCTGGTAGCACATACGGAGCCCAAGAGTTGGCTACGTCTGTCTACGACTCCCCTATAGCCACCAACAACCCACACCAACCGACCTCGGCTGCCACATTCTCGAGCTCGGTGTATTCTCCTGAAGAGCCCAACGATAACGCCAGCGCACCAGCCCCTGGTCCTTATGCAACGCATCAGCAGCAGCCTCAACAATACCAGAGCTACAATCCTTCTTCCCAAGTCCCTCCCATGCCCACAGGGTCAGCTCCCCCTCCTCCTCAGAGTGTCATGACACCTCCCCCTCTGAACCCTGGGAATGCCGGCGGATATGATGCTCGTCATGGTCTGCCCAGCCAAGGTGGTGCTGGTCAGGCTCAGTACAAGCCTTATGTGCCACCCGGCGATGGTCCTTCGGCTCCTGCACCCGACAGTTACTATCAAAGCGGGGGAGTTTACTAAAGGGACTTGATGACTTGGAGGATAGTCGACTGTTGCTATAGCTTCAATACATTCCTGACGCGTGCATACTTAACGCTGGGAGTTTTTGTTTTAGTGGTCAAGGTTTTCGCTTGATTTGACTTTTTTGAAGTTTCTGATATTTATACTTACCAGTATGATTTGCCATGCCTATTTGATACCTATTGTCTCATAGTCGCTAGTTGGACAAGTTTACATATTGTCAGGCTGTAGATGGATGATAAGGCAGAACCAGGAGGTTACGTGGACAATAGAAGACCAAGTCAAAGCAAGCTTCGAATTAATTGAGTGTCTGCCACTCTGTACTGTAGCTCGTGAAACTAATTCTATACTTTTTTCTTGTTGTACCTATTCAAATATTTCGGATCGGATGATATGTCCAAATTTGTTAATAGTCTCCCTCTCGCGAGCCAGTAATGGACTCGTTTCGTTTCACAACCTGAAACCTCGACCGTCTCGCCCCTGTAACACCCTATTTTTTGCTGCCTCCCACTCGGTTTTCCCGTCTATCTCCCTTTTTCCCTCCTCTTTTGTTCTTCCCGTCAACACATTAAAATATACATATTAATTCTTTGCACTACGCGTTTCTTTCTCTTCTCCCCTGTCTAGTTAATTTCTTGTCGTTTCAGCTGGTTCTGTAACTTCAAGTGCCACTCTCTTCTCATCGCTCAATATCACGCCACTATATATCCATTCATACCCATCTCCATCTCCATATCCATCACCATCATCAGCAACATGAAGACTACCGTCTTTGTCACGCTTCTCTCTGCGGCTGCTTCGCTCGTCAGCGCCGGCATCGTCGTCACGCCTGTTTTCTTTAACCAGATCGTTGAGAAGCTCTCTGGCGATTGTCCTTTTGGCGTAGTTACTCCTCAAGGTTGCGCGTAAGTTCGACCTTTAGATGGGTTGAGTAGTTGGAGTCATACTTGCTAATATTTCGATAGTCCTCAGCGCGGTTAGGGACTGAGCTCTTTAGCGTGCGGTTGATTCAGTCATAGTGATTTGGTTTTGGTGTTTTCAGACAGTTCTAAAGGCTCTTCTATTTGTATGTGTTAAAGGCTTGAGCAGACAAGAAGTTCATAATATTTAAGCGTGTCCATCCTACTTGAGTAATATTAAAGATCAGTGAATCCAAACTTGAACTGGACATGTCACTTACCAGGTTAAATATTCTTTTTTGCGAGCATGTCTTAACCCTCCATGTCATATCAAGAATTTACTTACTTGACGTCTTGATCAATTTTATAGACTCAGTCTCCGAGTGTCCGCTGATCGGTTCCCGTCCTTATATACGATTCGTAACATCGCCCCCCTCTGGAGAAAGAAAATTGCTAGAAAGCCTATGCGTGCGAAGTCACTTTAGCCTCATCTGGATGGCATTCATTCATGGCCTGAACCGCGAGAGGATTTACGGAAGCTCTTATCCTGGAGACGTTTCGCAACATTTTACGTCAAGAACTTTTTGATATCGGGAACCAAGCAAGCGGCGACAAGCATGATACAGGAAAACGATATAGTGGCGTAGAAGACATAATGTAGTGAGCTGGTGTAGGCTTGACAACGGCAACTTCGAATGAATCAAGGATAGTCTTGCTGATACCCGGTACATCTGAGCAATTTCCTTTGTTGATAGCCTCAAAGAGTGAAGGTTGGGATTTGGTTGGCAAACCAGATCTAGTTGCAGCCGGGATCACATAATTGTTAGACCAAGCCAAAAGCTTGGGGAGCCCCTTACTATAGCAAGGTCTTCCGATGGTATATGACCGAAAAACGATAATCAGGCATCTTCCTGGCCAACTCGTTGCCGGGAATAGAGACATGCAAAGCCTGAGCAATGGCACCACCGAGGGCACGAATCAATCCAAGAGTGCCAGATGATATGCCGATATCTTGGGGTTCCCATAGTAGAGTTACACAGGGTGAGTGCAACATTCTCAATGTATCCAGCAGCAGTGCATGCATTCAACCTGAATGCGATTGTATTTGCCCACCGGTCAGGGGATAAGGGAACACATCGACGGGATGAAAGCCACACAAGAGCAGCAACGCACATGCACTGGATCTTGAGGCGAGGAACATAGGCAATAGCGAGACCCGACATAGCTTGGCCCAGAACAACTCCACCACCAATCACGCCGCTTTGCCAGCCAACTTTGATAGAATCTGCGGTGTACAGCGTGCTGATAATTGTAGGCCAGAGAAATGTCAAGGAGTAGTAGACCATTGAAGCAACAGTCGCACAGGTGACTACTGCGACAAGCCCAGTGTTGTTAAAAAACACCGGACGGAACCAGGGGTTTTACAGAACAGGAAAAAGCCTCTTTCTACAGTATCAGCGGACTCTGAAGGGAAGTTTCAAATCAAGGAACCATACAATATACAAAGAACCCGGCAAGGGTTATTATACCAATGATTAATGTGCACAAAACCTCAGCACTCTTCCAAGGATATGTCGTGTCGCCCCAAGAAAGGCCAACGAGGAAGAGAACGCATCCAGCGTGAAGAGAGACATGCCAATCCAATCAAGCACCTTTGTTTGCTGCATTCTCGTCTTTCCCACAGCTGAGCAAAGGTTGGTGGGCGGTAGAGGAACTGATATAGAGCCAGAGTGATTGCATTCAGAATGATGCCCAGATAGTAACTGCAGCGGCAGCCTTCATGTAAGTTATTAAAGCACTGTGGCAATCCACGTTAGTAAACTCGAAAAAGCATACACTTCTTGCAGTACCATAGAAAAGCACTGTCCGAGATAGAGGTAAATGCAAGGTAAAGACACATACAAAGTATTTCAGGGGAGCATCCATCCTAGGTATACGCAAGTACTTGCTAGACACTGACTGCCCTTAGGTATGGATCAAAGTCAGTACCCCTCTCACTCTCAGTCTGAATACCAGAGGTGCAGCAAGAGTACCAATAAACTGAGGACTCCGATAGTAGCCATTAGGCATTCGGTCGAGCTCATCGCCGAAGGCATTTTTGTCAACATACTCGACAGTATCATCAGCCATGATGATCTCCTCAGCGTTGACAGTCGGCTGGGGGCTGCCTGATCCATCTCCACTATCTTCAGGGACGAACATCTCGAATTCCCGTTCCTTTCCCATACAGCCATCGACGCCAATACGGCTGAGATTTGACATGGTGTTTATTTTCGAAACCCTCGACAGTCAAATTCCGCTAAACCGTCTCAAATGAAGTCTACTCTGTGCTCTGCAGTGTTGAGGGTAGAGGTAGTCGATGTTTTCTATTGTGAGTACAACATTATCGGCACATAAGTCGACGGCAGAAGCCAAGCTATAGTGTGAATGACTGGCAGATCCCTACGATCGATCCCCAGCTAGGACCTTTATCCATGGTCCTAGGCTCCCACGAGTCGTGCCGGACGTCAGACTGAGCGATCTAGGCTAGGGATGAACCGTGGCCCCAGGCGAAAAGAGGTAAGGCTTCGAGTTTATTTCGCTGAGGCCGTTAGATGATCCAGGCCTGCGTGGGCGGGGAGGGCGGATAAGTTATACTTTCTTCTAGAACAGGGTTCTTTTTGTGAGGACAAGGTCAGCCGCATCGAAACTCAACTGCTTCCAGAGGCCTTAGACTGGTCGGCAAAGCCTCTGGAGAGAAAAGCCGTAAACAGTACTGGATCTCTGTCGCTGATGCGTGTAGGGTGCCCCCTAATTGCGGTATGGAAATTCAGGTTCACCGTGGGCAAATATCTGGCGGGAGAATGCGTGTCTTACTAATGGTTTTGAGAAGGCAGTTACGTTGCAGTGTTGACGGATAAAGTACTAATCACTGGCATGGAAATGGCAAGTCAGACCTCAAGTTATACTAGGTAGGTAAGTACTATCTGCCTCTACCGTAGGTAACCTCTGGAGTTATTGGAAGGAAGCAACCCCGCTGGTTCTGAAGGCGACTTCCAGCAACAATATGCCCTGAATCAATGACAGATGTATGTTGTCAAGTCATTGGTTTTGTTAGGTACCCTCTTACCCGTTGCATCTTTAGGGTAATATGTCGACATGTGATAATTCTCTGTCCCAAGTGCTCATGGTTACACAAGAGTTGGGCGGGCGATTCGCATTCTCCGACACCTGTATCTTTCCTCGAAGGAAGCTACCAGGCCACATGGATTTTCGTACTGAGATTCTCTCTATATGTATTTAATTCTAATTTTCTTTTTATTTACCAGGTATGAACGCTCGCAGGCAAAGACTGCCTCGTGTACAGGGTAGCTAACAAACATATATGTCGTGTAAATCATAAAAAAAGGCCAGCTTGTTGACAAACAGAAACATACAGGAAAAGTTTACAAAGACTAACTCATATAAGGTCGTCATTTGCAGTGGCTCAGATGCAGACACAATGTGTGAGAGCATGCCCCCGAGAGTGTTGGTTGCCCACAGAATGAGTTTCTATGATTGGTAGCCGAAAACTACATCTATATACACAAGAATATCATCTGTGCCACTTCAACATAGAACCACTATAAAAAAGAAACTACCTAGGACTACCTAGTATTTCAAGTCCTCGGACTTACGTACCTAAATTAAAGAGGTAGGCTGTGCAACGGTTCCACTGTTCATGCTGATGACTGTTCCGTGTAACCGCCATTCTATAACTTGAACATCCACTTAAATCTTTTGCTATACTCGCAACGAAACAGTGGTTGTCTGAACCCTGATAGGCCCGTTTCATATCGCAACTCTGCGACAACTACAGCAGCCTTACTAAGTATCGTACAGTCCATGTCTCAACGCCATTGTCTGGCGCTTTTCAGTGTATACACAGGGCGAACAGCTATCAGAGGAGATAATCACAACTCCCAGGACAATCGTAATTAAGTGACCAAATCTTATTCAACTAATAAACAACATATCTTGACGTACATTCACCTCCAGCTCATATCCATCCATCATCTATTGTCCATAGATGTATGTAAACCCAAAACCATTCTAACTAGGCAGACACCCAAACTCCACCCTGATTACTGTCCTTGTTCGAGCGAAATAGTATTCTCGAATTGAGGACCACCACTGATACTCACACCGAAAACCGCCAGGGCCACGGCCAAGTCGAATGGCTCTGTCTATCCCTCTTTGATAACCAGTCATAGTCTTCATGCTGCTGAGGCCGTCTTGTTGCCAGACCCATCCCCTGCTGAAGCCGCTTGGAAACCACCGAAGCCGCCGCGGCCGAAACCGCCACCACCTCCGTTACCGCCTTGGCCGCCCTGACCACCTTGACCTCCCTGACCACCGCCGCCATTCTGGTCACCACCTTGGCCGCCTTGATCTCCTCCCTGACCTCCGTTTTGGTCGCCGCCTTGATCTCCTCCCTGACCTCCGTTTTGGTCGCCGCCTTGGCCGCCGTTCTGATCACCACCTTGGCCGCCAGCATTCTGGTCACCACCGGCATCAGCTGCTTGGTCACCACCGTTCTGGCCTCCATTCTGATCACCTCCCTGACCTCCATTCTGATCACCACCTTGGCCGCCAGCGTTCTGGTCACCACCGGCATCAGCTGCTTGGTCACCACCGTTCTGGCCTCCGTTTTGATCACCACCTTGGCCACCTTGGTTGCCGCCGTTCTGGCCACCACCTTGACCTCCGTTGTTACCTCCATTGTTACCGCCTTGACCTCCGTTGTTACCACCATTACCGCCATTGTTGCCTCCGTTATTGCCGCCGCCGCCGCCGCCGTTGCCACCTCCAACAGTGATACGGATGCAGTCATCCTGTGCTCCTCTCTGAGCAACAGGCATGAGGACTGGCTGATGGTTGGAAGCGGCAGACATACTGCAGATACGGTAGTTACCGGCAGGCAGACCGCCGTCAACCTTGGCAGTGAGGAGACCTTGGCCGTTACCAGCATCGTTGATACCCTTGAAGAAGGCAAACTGCTGAGGGTCCAAAGGCTGAGTAGGGTTCAGACTATCGCCAGTGTCCTGGACAGTGACGTGGGTATGACCGATGATGTTACCACCACCGTCGAGGTCCTGGGGAGCAGAATAGTAGGTGGTTGTTGCATTAGTGAACGAGCCAGGCGCAAAGTTGATAAACTGGACTGAGATATCAAAGTCTTGATTGGCTTCAACGTTGTCGCCGTTTTGAGGTGATGTAAAGACTGAAGAAACCATGTTATTGGCTCCGGGAATCTTCCCCATAGCTATAGGAGTCAGTATATGTAGAAGGGAAGAGAGGATCGAAAAACTTACGAATACCGTTGCATGAGCCGTCCCGGTTTTGCTCTCCATTGGTGAGTGTCTGGCCAGCACAGAAGTTGATGAAGTTGTTGTCATCCCTAAGTCTTTGTTAGTTGTTTCCCCCCCCTCAAAGGTAGATATAACACACGTTGCAGAGGCAGCTTGCTCATCCGATCCAGGGTTGTTGCCATCTTGCTGCGAACCAGTTTGCACGGCGTTGGCGTCCAGAGTGTTGCCGCCACCGCCGCCGCCTCCGTTATTACCGCCGTTGTTGCCTCCATTATTGTTGCCGCCGTTGTTGCCGCCGTTATTGGCCTGGCCGTTGTTGTTTCCGCCGTTGTTGCCCTGACCACCGTTGTTTCCGCCGTTGTTGCCCTGACCACCGTTGTTTCCGCCACCACCTCCCCCACGGCCACCACCTCCAAATCGACCGCCGCCGAATTGTCGTCGTTGGAGAGCGCGAGCCAGGGGGTGTCGTTTTTGGACGACAGCAGCTTCTGTAATGGCAGAGATGCCCAGAAGAGCAATGATTACGCCTTTGACCTGCATTGTGATGACTTTATGTTGATATTGTGGAGAGAAAGTGAATAAGGAAATGAAGCCGAGGGCAAATACAATGTTGTATAAAAGTTTTCGAACGGTGCCAGACCAATTCGAAATAAAGAAAAAAGAATGGTCACAGTAAAGTCAACTTGGTCTCAAAGGAACGAATGAAAGAAAGAGACACTACCAGAGCTGAAGAGAAGAGAAGATGGTACGATTTTGGGACGAAGGGACGAGGGTTTAAAGCATCGGGGAAAACTGGAGATGATGATCGGAAACGAAGTTGCCGAGAAAAGAGGCTGGCTTCCATTATGACAATCCCAGACAATTCAACGTCTCGGGCTTGCACATCAGACCGGATGGCATCTGGGCGGTTGAAGGGGCCCGGTTCAGGGTCACAACTCCATGGACGACGGCTGGAGCGAGCAATAGTACCCAAGATCCATCCCTCGCTTGAGAGGCAAGGGGGCAGCGATCAAACTTGATGAGAAACACCAAGACAGAACATCGTGGAACACAGTGACAGCACTAGCTGCCTAGGACTTCTGAGACCGAGAAACGAAAACATGAGACAGCGGCAGAAGCGACCTGACGGCTTGGCCAAGGGGTCCAGACTCCAGAGTTGAGATGCCTGTTCGGGCTGGGCTCTTAGTTAGTCAGGGAAGGTTGAGATGATTGTTCTCAGGTGGTGTAACAGGGACGTTGGAGAATGTTAGTCAATTGTGAGCGAGTGTCGTGTAGTTCCTTAGCGCTTGGCTAGTCTTGGCGGAGGGTCATATCTCCGAGAGGCGATTGAGTGAGTATGTAATAGTAGAGATCCAAGTTAGGAGTCGACGTTGGAGATGGGATGCGGCTGCAGACGTCTCATCCCGTGCCCCCTGCTTCCCAATTGGTATTGTGTAACTGGTTGCGCAGCCAATCAGAGTATGCACTGACCGGTACCTGCAGCTAGTTGCCAGGGGTGCCTATAACTCCAAGCACAGCGCGTTTCGTCCACTGAATCTCGAAACTACCATTGTTAAACACCAGTGTCGGAGGGCGTCCGCCCTGTAACGGAAAACTCATCAACCAGATCGAGAGAATCTGATGAATAATAGACGATATCCTCTCTGGGATGGGGGTTTTTGTAATTGTCGACTTGGCCTGTCCACCGTCAACTGCGTGGCTATGCATTCGTCCTGTCTCTAACGTCTAGGTAGCTGATAATGCCAAGAGAGAAAAACTAACAACCCTAGCTATACTCGCTATATCATATCACGATATACTCTCACGAATTACTCCGTACTGTCAACAGGTCGTCTGAGATTCAGAAAGATTCTTACTCATTGCATTCACAAACTCAGGCATATTGAGTTCAGTCTAATCTCATCCAGACTTTTCACTCAGATCTAAGCTCTATCCAACCAGTTCTCAAGACAGACAGACAGACAAGTTGGAGGCGTGTTGCAGGTACGTCGCAGACTAGCAATAGCATTAATGCCCTACACTGGCGTTGCAACCACGAGGTAGCATCCAAACAGTGCCCTGTAACCGGACCTGTAACAATATCTCACTCGGTATCACGATTGTTTTTTAAGCTTACAATATCGATAAGACATTTGCAGTTTCCCCAAAGTTCCTGTTTCATCCGCATTTTTGCAAAATCCTTCAGCAATTGTTGACTGATCACTCGTCTCAGGCTTGGAGTGACACTGGATGAATCATGATCACGAAGCGAGCCTGAATCATTCAATTCTCCTAATTGCAATGATGTCATGTTTTGAAATTTCGGACCAAGGCACATTGATTCCACATGGCATTTCGTGGTCTTGGCATTCTCTGTTGAAGAATTCGTATAGATATCGCGGAGCATCAAATAGCCCAAGGATGTAATCACAAAAGTTACAATCTCAAAGACCACAACACACTTATTCATAAGAAGCTACCAGTTGCAAAATACCCACAACATTCTGATATACATGCACAATAAATAAATCAGAGCTCCTCGGACATCTGCTTCTGCTCAACATCCTTGTAAGCCTCAACGATCTTGTCCAGCCAGGCAGCCATTCTGTAACCGGCCTTGGCAACCTGCTCCTCAATGACCGGGGCCGCCTTCTCAAAGTACTCGCCTCCGAGTTCCTGACCGACAATGGCATCGGCACCCTCGGGCAGAACTGTAGATCCATGTTAGAGACAAGTTGCAAATACAGCAGCTGTTGCCGGGGTAATCGACTTACCGTGAGTGCAGACGAGCGCATTGGCCTCTCGGGACCAAGCAAGTGCCGTGCTGATGGGGTCACTGAAGTCTAGATCCTTCAACCACGCGTCTTTTGCCTCTGCGAACTTGCCGTCTGTGATCTCGACTGCAAGCTGGTTGGCCCAGCTGTTGGCGAGCTTGAAGGGGTCGCCGTGCAGACCACCCAACAGCTTCTCGGCGATAGAACTGTCCCAGACGTGGTGGAGGTTGAATGTGCGGCCGTCAAATGTCACTGCAAGACCGTTACCTCCCTTTTCGACATTTTCGTTATGTAGAGGCTGGTGCAGATCCCCGATAAAGTGAACGACAAACTTGGCGGCCTGGTTGCGCTGCCAGAAGGGCAACTGAGGCTCAACTGACTGCTGGGTGTAGTTCTTGAGGGCGGTGAGGACACAACCATCGTCCTTGCAATCGCGCTCAAAGTCGACGTCACACTTGTTAGGAGGGCTGTCATGAGCGTCGATGAAGTGAAAGGTCTTGGTGTATCGACCCCAATCTGTGTAGCGAATTGAGTCTGCCCATGAGGCTATTTTAGCCAAATAGTCTTCCTCGTCATTATAGAGAATATACTTGAGGTGAGCCTCGGTGGTGTTTGCGACAAAGTGACTGGCGAGGTAAGCGGTGGTGATGTGACCGAGACCTGTGATATGTGAGCTTAGTAAGTACTATCGTTTTACGATGAATTAATGAACTCACTGCCCCAAGCAAAAGTGCTAGGCAAGTTAGCGAGGCCAAGAGCCAGCGCGCCAGCTGAGAGGAGCTTCATCATAACAGAATGAGGGCGGTCGCTACGGAATGGAGCAGGTTTATCAGTCACGAAGTGAAGGGAGCAGAGTCAAAGCTTTTAAGAGGGAAATAAAGACGTTAAAAAGATGAGCACGCTTAAGCTCAAGGTTACCGAGTAGGAAGAGGCGAATTCTAGATTGGACCAAAGCGTTTGAAGCTGGAGAGCTGAGCGCGGAGCGGTTGGCCAAGGCCGCCTATGTTTACGTTAGTCCTGGAGCATGATCGATAGTTGCTCATGAGTTGTCAGGGGTCTAGCTACCTACTGGAGGCGGGATAGGCAAGCTTATGGCGAATCATGGTGGGCATGTGCCGTTCTACGGTGAAACGTTGAAAGTGGCTGGGAAGAATGGAGCTGAGACCGCTGAGGTTTGCTCTAGTTTGAAGAGCTGAGGTCGATAGTTTATCATAAAAGCAGTAGAGCTATGCAAAGTATCTAGACTAACTTAGAATTACTACTGCCTGAGTTCTCAATACCATAAGTTTAGTCTGTAGCTTCCATGGCACTGGATGGCTAAGGTAACTTCCATGGTAGTGCTATCATGATAAGGGTCAATTGGCCACTTATCGGAGGAGATAGACCCTGCATCTCATAAACTCACCTCACACAAAAAGACTCACGCGCCTTGGGATGCCTGCGAGTTCTCCATATTTTAGCTCACAAGATCTCCAAGCCCAGTGCGTCACTTTGGGCGATAAGCGCTCCTCAACTGGCCAATACACGATGACCAGTTACCAAACGGATCGATAAGACCTCCACTGTTGAGCCCGACAACGGGGCCGACCTCCCATGGCGATCTCTTATCTGAGTCTGTGTGTCTGTGTCTGTGTCTGCAGTGCTTTGCGTTGCCTGGGTTTGGTATGGTGAACCGTTGATCGTGGAACATTAAACTTTGTTGCTTATTGAAGTGGTTTTTGCTCTATCTTACTCTTTCTTGTCTTCAGATTCAGACTGCAACCAGAATAGTAAACTTTGAATCCTTGACCGGGTTTCGAGTAAACTCTGAATCAGAACAGAACCTGTCTTCTGGAATTGGATCTACATTCATTCACTTGCTTACTTGCTTCCTACACTTGATCGCTCTTTGTCGCCGGCTGCCCTCGTGATACCCACCTTTGTCGCACCACCCTCTTCCTCTTCTACGTTACTTGATCTGATCTACCTTATCTAAACCTCTTCTCATTCTCTTTCTCCTTCTCGATTTTACCCTCTTCAACTCCTTCGAAAACGACGACGACGACGATGCCGCTGCTGGCCTCAACCTCAATCGCCGCTGCGGCGCATGCGTTACCGGTCACGTTGGCTCTGTCGGGCATTTTTGGTAGCATCAGCTTGACCTCTTGGATATGCCTCCTTGTGCGTCCCTCTCTCTTCTCTCATTCGCGCGTCCTTGTGTTGCATTCGCATTCATATTCGCCATCTCAATTGCATACGCGACCCTTAATTCTCCCCCATCCTGGCTAACGATGCTCTGCAGCTACCCCAATTGTTCGCCAATTACAAGGCCAAGAGCGCCGATGGCCTCAGCATGGCCTTTCTGGTCGTCTGGCTCTTGGGCGACATCACAAACCTCATCGGTTAGTTCCCATTCCTACCTGAATACCCCAAAATCAAATTTTGTCTTCGGCACAGAGACAAATACCATTGCTACGCCATTGTCTGGTGCCCTGGTCAGAAAATTTGATGTCGGCTAGAAGTGGCTTGCCACCACGCCAACTTTCAGTTTGGCTAACTGCTTTCTAGGAGCCTTGTTCACCCACCTAGCTCCCACTGCAATTGCCCTAGCAGGATACTTCTGCATTGCCGATATTGTCCTCATCGGCCAGGCCGTCTACTACAATGCCCTTAATGCCCGCCGAGCGAGTCGCGCCGGGGAACGTCGATCAAGCGGTCCTACAGAAGAGTCTCCTCTGATCAACGGGTCCCGTAGACGAAGCTCTTCTTTTGGCCTCCCTGGGTCTCAGCGCCGCCATGCGACACATACCGAGTCCTCGATGGACCCATTGAGGAAGATTGTGACGGGCGAAGACGAAACCCCCGATAGCAAGCCTTGGCTTCACAACACCCTGAGCCTGCTCGCTGTATACGTCATTGGGTTCGCTGGCTGGTTTGTCTCGTACAAGGTCGGCGCTTGGGAGAGTGGTGACCCTGGAACCCCCGATGCGCCTGATGAGGCCCAGAGCCCAATGGAGCTTGCTGGGCTTATTCTGGGTTACATCAGCGCAGCGCTCTATCTCTGTGCTCGAATTCCCCAAATCATCAAGAACCACCGGGAAAAGTCATGCGAAGGTATGTTGATCCATGCTT
This sequence comes from Fusarium proliferatum ET1, assembly GCF_900067095.1. Classification (NCBI taxonomy): domain Eukaryota; kingdom Fungi; phylum Ascomycota; class Sordariomycetes; order Hypocreales; family Nectriaceae; genus Fusarium; species Fusarium proliferatum. The sequence goes on along the minus strand of NW_022194795.1, from coordinate 1,266,051 downwards.
GTTTGTAATCAATGGATGAGACTGATAATCTGCAGGCCTCGCATTGCTTTTCTTTATGCTCTCAATGAGCGGAAACCTCACTTACGGCATCAGCCTGGTAGCTTACTCGCAAGACAAGAAGTACTTGCTGAACGCGCTCCCTTGGTTGCTTGGCTCTCTGGGCACCATTGCTGAGGATCTCATCATCTTCGTCCAGTTCCGAATTTACTCCAACGATGAACGAGAGAGCGCAATTGAGCCTTAGATCGCGATCGACAAGACAAGACAAGATATGGCAATTGAATTTTGAAATGGACCAAGGGAGGATATCGGAGGTTCTAATGTGCATGAATTGGCGTTTCATTCATTCATATGCATCGAATTTGAGAAAATTGTTAAATGAAGGAAGGGTGAAGCTTGGACAAGCTCACGCTCAATACTGGGACATCCTCGGGATAGAGGTGCATGACATAATGCTTCGGGTCGAATTATAACTCTTCGGAGGGTTTTTCTTACTTGTCAATTCAATGAGTCTTTTAACATGTGTTTTGCCAGTCATTAAACATTCTTGCGACCAATTGAAAAACTGAAGCCTTTAATTCGACGATAAACTCGACCCATGAGAGCACTCTCATGCCATAGTGGGGTTACACTTATTGAAATTCGGCGACTCAGCTCCGATGACGGGGTCGGAGGTTTGGCGGGGTTATATTCTACTCGGTACTTTCAATAAGACTCACCCGCCTCAACGCCAAAATTTAAACATCAGCAACCCCCCAACGTATCTTTGACTGTTTCTCTTGACCTCTTCGCCGTCGAGAGTCTCTCATTGATTCTATAACAGACACACACCCACTATGGCCTCTCAATTCCCTACCAAGAAGTGCGGTACGTCGCCCTCAACACTCCCCCTCCATCCGATTTCGCACCACCCACTATAACTTCCATGTCAACGTCTAGACACGCATTTAGCATCAATACTGATCCATTTACAGGTGTCCTCGGTGCCACTGGCTCTGTAGGCCAGCGCTTCATCCTCCTCCTCGCTCAGCACCCATACCTCACCCTCCATGCCATCGGCGCCTCATCTCGTTCCGCCGGCAAGAAGTACAAGGATGCTGTACGATGGAAGCAGGCCGCCCCCATGGGCGATATTGCCGAGATGGTTGTGAGAGAATGCAAGGCTGAGGAGTTCAAGGACTGTGATGTTGTCTTCAGTGGTCTTGACTCTGATGTCGCTGGCGATATCGGTATGTCCCTCTCTATCACGTATCAGTAATAGCTGATGTCACTAACTTTATGTGTCTGCAGAGCTCGAGTTCATCAAGGCCGACATTCCTGTCTTCTCCAACGCAAAGAACTACCGTCGCGATCCTCTCGTGCCTCTCGTCGTTCCCACCGTCAACCTCCCCCATCTCGACCTCATCCCTCATCAGCGCTCTGTTCGCTCTCTCAACAAGGGCTTCCTCGTGTGCAACTCCAACTGCGCCGTGATTGGTCTTGTTATTCCCTTCGCCGCTCTCCAAGCCGCTTTCGGACCCATCTCTACTGTCTCCATTGTTACTTTGCAGGCCGTTTCTGGCGCTGGTTACCCTGGAGTCTCCAGCATGGACATCATCGACAACATTGTCCCCTTCATCTCTGGCGAGGAGGACAAGCTCGAGACTGAAGCCCGCAAGATTCTCGGTCGCCTTGATGACAATGGTACTGCCTTCATTGAGCAAGAGGGTCTTCGTGTCTCTGCCACCTGTAACCGTGTCCCGGTCATGGACGGCCACACTGCATGTGTTAGTTTGAGCTTCGAGCGCAAGCCCGCTCCTTCAGCCGACGAGGTACGCAAGGCTCTTCGGGATTACAAGAGTGAGGCCCAGGCTCTCGGATGCCCTTCTGCACCTGAGCCCGCTATCAAGGTCTTTGGCGACGATGAGCCTGACCGTCCTCAGCCCCGTCTGGACCGCGACCTTGGCCGTGGATACACTGTCAGCGTCGGCCGTGTTCGCGAGGATGAGGCTGGCATTTTTGACATTAAGTTTACAGCACTGAGCCACAACAGTGAGTCTTCCATCTTCCCCTCTGAGGACTTGTCTCACACTGACCGTTTCAGCCGTTATCGGTGCCGCTGGTTCATCGATATTGAACGCAGAGGCCGCCATTCTCAAGGGTTACATCTAAGAGTACAGGGTAAGTGTTATTTTAAAAAACAATTCGGTCATGTAAAGATAAAAATAGACAATGGTATTTTTTTCGGCGTTCAGCATTATCTCCAACCCTGCAAATATGTAACCTCACAGAACAACAGGGAAACTATGAAGTGGGGTGAATTGCTAATTATTCATGATGGTCCGTAAAGTACATGCAACAGCCGACCATGAGGGTATACCATATCTATTCCTATCCCAGCGCAAGTGTCTTGACACCAATCATGCGCAACCCATTGACTATAACCAAACTCAAATATGTGATATTCTAAAGTCCTGACAATCCATGCTGTGCTCTGTATCCCAGTGCGCTAGCTATCCATCCATTGCGCCAAATAATAACCAGAAAACTCCAAACGTATACAAACAAAACGCCATGTCATATGGCTCGCCGCCCATAACAAGCAGGGTATCTGTAGCATCACCGGTTGCGATCCTCGGGAGAAGGAGACCTTGCCCTGCCAATGCCACTGGAGAAAATACTGAGCCAACCGTCGTGTCGACTCCATCGTGAAGTTCGGTTTTCGTTGGCAAGCAAACCCTGTTCAAGATCGGATTCACGGTCATCTGAACGAGAGCCAGAGCCCTCCGCAATAGTTCCATCGTCATCGTCATCATCGTCATCACTTGCATCGTCGCGATATGGCTCGTAGTGCGGCTCAGATGATGAGCCATGAGCGAGAGATCGAACTACGTCGCCCTTGCAGATGGGGCAAGTTCGTCGGCGAGTCGTCAACCAGGGAGTTCTATAGACTGTTAGTAATTGAGACTTGCATGAAAGCATGCAATTGAAGAACTTACATGCACTCTACGTGAAACTCGTGACCGCATGGGAGGCTCATGACCTGGCTCACGCCATCCACGTATTCCTCAAGACACACCACACATTCGACTTGACGTCCCATGTACTTTTTCCACTCAGCAGAAAACCCACCAGAGCCCTTCTCGCGCTCAGATCGAGCATTGTTCCTGGTTGGGTTTGAAGGTGTTGGTATAGCGTCACTAGATCGCGTTTCTTCTTCCGGAGTACCCGTTGAGCCCCTCGACCGAGGTCGTGGTCGTGAAGGAGATTCCTGTAGTAGAGGAGTGGTTGGTGTCGGAGCGGACGGTGAAGGAGTTCTCGGTGTCAAAGGTGGCGAGGGAGCGACTGTATGGAACGTGCGCACGGGTAGACGTTCAACGACTGACTTCGGAGCTCTCCAGCGCCTTCGGCGGATTCTAGCGCGAAGAATCAGAAGGGCGTATACGAAACTCAGAGTGACTAGCGGGCTAACGACCAGTACGAGAAGTGTATCGAAAAACGGGCTAGCATTACTCGTGGGAGTGATAGTGACCCAAAGTCCATCGTGTGCGTCATCGTCGGCTTCATCGGGCTCGTCATGTCCCTCTTCGCTACGTTCGTGGGAAAAGTCGAGGACGTTATCCTCATCCTCTGTCAAGAATTCAACCAGAATTTCTTCCTCATCAGGTTCAGGATCATCGTCACTTGTGCGATCGCGAACAAGGGAAGCCTTGGATGGAATTACAGGTTTGAACCTTCTGGATCCAGGATGCCTCCAGTCGTCGTAATTATCCTCAGATAAGAGGGGACTTCGAATTTCTTTGGGTGACCCTCTGACAACCTTGTTTTTCTTGGTGAAAGTTTTCCTGGAATATCTAAGCGCCGTCTTTCGCTTTTTGTTGTTTGGCTTGGTAGATTGTTCTTCAATTTGGCTGTGGGTGTCGTCGGCAGATCGTCTATCGTGAGTCGAGGCGGTAATCGTGGACTTGACGCCTTGTTTACTGTGCTTCCTGGATTTGGAACCTCTCTGAACTCTAAGAACAGGATTGCCTTGGTTGTCTAATGTATCTTCGATGAAGCTCCCTGGTTGCGTTAGCGCAGACAGCAGCTGCGCGGTCGTGCGAGCAGTGAAAACGGATGGAATGGTGACATTATCGACTTCAGGACCATGCGCAAACATCTGAATAAGAGGGCCGCCTTTCTGGTTATCGCCAACAATGACGGCGAGAGCGCCTCTTCGTTGCGCCCACATTACTTTGTCGAGAAAACCGCAACCGCCTCGCATTAGTAGCGCCACTTTGCCGTCGATTTCGGAATGGTCATGCATGACAGAGACATGGCTGGAGGTGGTGTGACCATTGCCAGCGTTGGGGATAACGACTCGGCTTCGCTTAGCACGGACAGAAGTGCTGGACCTGGAAGTTGAAATAGAAGGGACAGCAGCCCTCAAGGCCTTGTGAAGAGCAATGGCCTCTGCTCTCTCATTCCAACCCGGTGTGTCGCTGCAGCCCAATTCGCCGGTACCATGTATAAGAGCATCCTCTGCGAAACCACTGCCCACCCATAACTGACCACTTAGACCTCGCATAGCGAGCTTGGGACCAAAAGCGGCGGGACGGGCGGCAAAGGAAGTGCTGTTGTCGTCGGTCAAGCTGATGGCAGCATTTGGTGGAAATAATGAGAATGGGGTGTTGTAGTACATGGAATTCCAGACGGACTTTGGAGACTTTTCTGAATCATCATTATGCGACCGAGACTGAGACGACTTGGAGTCAGTCTTTTGTCTGGACCTGAAGTTACCAGCGGGGTAATCGGCGTAGGCGGTACGGAGCGAGGATGATATGGCGCGACAGAAGAGGAGGAGAGAGGCTGCGATAAAGAGTATAAGAACAAAAACGCGCGGGGGACGCATTTTGAGCGACTGTAAAAACAAACTCTCCAAAACAGGCGAATGGAGAAGAGGATAGGGGAGAGAGAGAGGGAGAAAGGAAGAAGGAACGGGAGGAAGAGGATAAAAGAGAGAGAACGAGAGGTCGGTGTTGGTGAGCTGAGGTGTGAGTGAGGTGACCTTGGGGTTTCGTTTTGGGCTTGGGGTCACTCGGAGATATACAAGTCACATAAACCAAAGACGTCACCTCTGGTCTAGGCCGATCATCCGTTGGTTGGTTGGTCACTCTCTTTTGTTTTTGGAGAAGAGGATGGAGAAGAGGATGGAATAAAGGAAGAGAAAAGGAAGAGAAGCTCCGATGGGAACACTCAAGAGACGGGGGAAAGGTGAGTGTGAGAAAATTATGGCATGGCCTAAGTCGGGGCTTTGCTTTATGAGAGACTCGAGTAACAAGAAGAGCCAGAAGAAGGTCAGTATCAGTTGCCAGGCAAACAACGTGAGTGAGCGAGTGAGTATAGGTAAGGAAAGTTGATGTCAGTGTGGCTGACTGCAAAGTCAAATCGGATCGCTTAGGTTCAGTGATAGATCTCACAAAGGAAAAGGAATAAACTGCAAACTTTCTTCTTGGCGATGGGAGTGGGAAAAGGGCAGATCATAAAAAGTTACAAAGGTTATCAATTCTCTCTGTGTGTGTTATTAGCGACGACAAAAAGACAATGCATCCGAATCAATGACATGGCATGGCATGGCATGGCAATGGGCAATGGCTGATGAGAGGGGGAGGGACAAAGAGACGCACGCGGCATGGTGCCGTAAGTGGAGGGTTCTGGGCGGGGGTGACCTGGAGGCTAGAGCTGTGAGCGCTGTAACCGGCACCTCGACCCTTGTCATTTCAAGGTCCCTAAGGTATCTTTGGCTTCTAGACTTTAAGAGAGCTTTGCTTGGCCAACCCAACAACGTCTCAGAATCAGTTGATCAGGTCAAGACGGGAGAGAGATAAGAGCTTGTCTTTCGTGCTTGGTTACACATGAGCCGGGTTCTTTTCAACTCGACTCGGACTCGAGGGTCGAAGCAAAGCCATGAACAGAGACCAGCCCAACCCAAACTCAGCTGGACAACTCCCGTGGGGCCCTGCCATGATCAGGCGCCCTTCAAAACCAGGGTCTCTTTGGCTCTGTCTGTTCTGTCTGTTCTGTTCTTCTGGTGGTCACGTCACGTCACGAAACAGCCTCCACTCTCTAGCGCAGGCTACTCCACTCATATCCAGAGCTAAGCTCCCAAGTTAGTAGATATTCGGGGTAAACTCAACGCCTCAAAGTCAATCAATCTTGTTCCTGAGCGTCTACCGCAACCGTAAACTCGTGACTCGAGGCTGCAGAGCCTTGGGCGAGTCGCTGTGCAACAAACCAACAATTCTTTGGCCTATTGACTTTGCTACCTTTGCTAGGTACCTAGGGAGGTACAGGTGCAACGTCGTAGTGTGTTGACAGACAAAGTCGCGTGTTTTGTTTTGCTGTCGGTGAAACGGTCGGCTACGGCCATTCTCCATTCTCTATGCTCCGTGCATGAGACGAGATGATGTGGTTGTTTCTCGGGGCCTCTTTTCTCTTCTTGGCTACCTTGATGCTAACAACTTATGTTAGCTTCTGACACGTGAGAGCGTCAGGTGAGTCCCTTCGATCAGACACAGACAATGGAAGTGATCCTGTCTAAGAATGGAAGTGATCATGTCTAAGCCTTCAGCTACCTTCGTACTTTAGGTACCTACCTACCTAGTATCTAAGGTTCTAAGGCTCCAACGGCGGGCTGCGGAGACCCGCGGAACCATGAAACCTTTCATCCATCCAAATTACGCTACCTCCAATGATCGACCCTCAAAGTGCTTGCGCAACACAACATACGAATTCACCAATCAAGCTCGTATAAAGACAGCTTGAACAAAGATCCCTCTCCTCTCTCGTACCTGATCTAAATCCAACCCTGCCCTGCCGCACGGATACCCTGCCTCGGCAACGTAACGGGTCTGCAGATGCAGGTCCAGGTCCAGGTTTCGTTTGTTTTGACCTTAAAATAGACAGATCCATTATTGATTGATTCCCCTGGACGTGCGTCGACCAAGCTTTTTGGCCTTGTCTGTCGGTCACTTTCTCCCTATCCGAAGGGCTGAAGGGCTGGAGGGGCTGCTCAAGGTCGAGATCAACAATCCCTTGAGCAAAAGGGATAACATAACCTCATACTATAGACTACTCGATTGCATCTTTGAATCAAGTTTAAGCTTGTATTCAAGTCAAATTAATGACTTTCGATTGCCCGGCTTGGGTATCGCTCCATCGGCGTTACCGCTATCCAGCCTCAAAGCTTGGGATTGCCAGAATCGGCCGTCTAATTGTGCCACCACCGCGATCTGGTCAAACATGGCGTTTTTTGATCCATGCTACCTGGCCTGCCCGGATCCAGGCACCGAATCCAGTTCCGTATGTGATCGTGATTCTATCCGTGCGCCTGTTCATACCTAGATACTAGGTACTAAGGCACTGACTTCAGTCTTCAGTGACCTGTGATTCTGCCTTAATAGCACCGGTTCGGGCGATAGTGGAGGTTGTGTTGTGACATTCGTCTAACCTTTTCATTAGTACGCGCGTGTCCTATTTCCAATGCGTCTATTTGAACTCCGCTGTACGTCCATGTTTATCCTAAAGGCCGATTTCTCCCTGCTTAACCCGCCCAAAGCAATCCCTCAAAACAAGGCAGTGAATGAATGCTACGCTATATCCAATCATCATCTGTGAATCATTGTCTCGGCTCGTAACCTCGATCCAATCCGTTGGTCGGTCGTACCGATGCTCAACTAAACTTCTGGCTGGGCCACTCCGTCTGTCCCGATCACCTTGCCAACATCCCAAGCCCTCTTCTCCCCAGCCTTGGACCATTGCACACTTTCCGTAGACTTTCCATCTGCACCGCTGGCACGCTGTATTTGCTCGTCTGCAAAACCGGCGTCTTTTAGACGTTGCTCCTGGTTTTGTCGTAGCTTTTGGCGGTCTCTAAACGCCTCAACAGCGTCATCCCAGTCATTGCCAACCTCATCTTCATCCATTTGTATGTCAGTCTTGGGATCGTATGTGTCTGAAAACCGTCGATCGATACCCGAAGACCCTCCCACTGTTCCTCGACCCCGGTATTTCGGGGGCGGTGCGGGTCCGATCAGATCTTCCATGGCATCCAATCCCTCTTCTTCTTCTTCTTCTTCCTCTTCCTCTTCCTTCCGCTTGCGGTTTTCGATCTTATCTAGAGGCGATCGATGCCGATGCTTACTCTTAGATTCCCTAGGCGATCGAGACCGTCGTCGGCTTGCAGGTGATCTAGACCTGTCTCTCCGCTTATGACTGCGACGATGATGACCTTCTTCCTCGGACTCTCTGTCTCTGCTCCGCGTTCTATCGCGCTGTCTGTGATCTCTTCGTGACCTATCCGACCGCCTCGACTCATCGTCAGTCTTACTACGACGATCGTCGCGCGACAGTCGACCGTGCTGTCGCTGCTCACTGCGTTTGTCTGTGAAAAGGTCGTCTGGTCTCTGGTCGTGTTTTCGTTCCTGTCTTCGATCCTTGTCGGCGCGTCGCGAATCTCTCCTTGAAGAAGGGCCAGCCTCATCTTCGTCTCTTGGCCGTTTCTTGCCGCCTAAAATGGCATGAATATCGCCCATCTGCCGCCGTCGAATGTCATGAACACTCGGGTTTGTCTTGCGCCGCTTGATTTCTTCTGTGCGCTCGAGATCCTTGAGCCGTGCCTTGGACTCGGCGGCCTCTTTGGCTAACAGTGCCTTGTTGTGATTGTCGGTATCCTTTATAATATGTCGTAAAAACCGGGTGTTGGGTTTCATCATATTCGCAGGTCTGAAGCCATGTCAGCGACAGACTTGCCAGAACTGGTGGGTGCATGCATTACTTCTTATTCGTGTGATATGCTTCCATACCCATGGCTGAATATTTGAGAGAGCAGTCGCTTGCCTCTTGCGACAAGAGGTCAGCGACATAATCGTCGGTTAAAAGTTCGTCGTTTTTGGACATAGTTGATCCAGCTTGAGAGTCCAGGATATGCGCCAGTCGTAAAATATGTATATTGCCCAGAGATTGCGCCCCAAAAAAGAGAAAAAGAAAAGAAATGGTTGTAAGTCGAGGATGCAGCTCTTGTGTTTGGTCAGAAGTGCTAATGGATGCATTGATGTCAGCAGTCTTCTGCCCCTCCACACCGCCTGTGGCCCAAACAGCATCCCGCTAACCCAAGTTAGGTTTCAAAGTAAACACCCGATATCCGCGTTCTACGGAGTAAACACAATCAAGTCTATATCACGAGCCTAAGAATAGGTCTTCTCTTGTCACAATATCGCGTTTCCTAGACTGCCATGAGTCAACCAAATCCAGAAAAGGTTCTTGAAGCCTTGAACAAACTTCAGTCATCACAAGAAATCTCAATCATCAAACTCAGTGAACCCATCTCAAGCTCAAGGCCTCAAGATGCCCGGCAACGAACATCAGATGCATCAAATTCAGCCTTTGACGCGCCAACTCCCGCAGGCTTAACAGCCGACCTAGCACACTACAAAGAACTCTTCGCCAAATTGCGCTTCTCATATGTACAACAAGTCACAAAGGAAAAGTTCATCCGAGCCATTGTCGGCGACCCACCAATGATTGTCACAACGGAAGAGAATTTGGAACTTGAAAAGGAAAACGCGATTGCAAAAAAGCAACTCAAAGAACTCAAAACAGAAGTGGCGGATATGGTGACAGATCTTGAGAGGAGAGGCATCGAGCTTAGCCAGAAGTACGAGAGTGTGCAACTCGAAACGGCAAAGCTGCGTGAGATGCCTACAAAGATCGAGGATTTGGAAATGAGAATTGAACAACTACGCACAGAACTAGAAACACCAGATGGATCCGTCCCCAGCATGAATCTGCCTTTAGCCAAAACCCAGGATCTCGTCAACCAACGCAAGCTGGAACAGCAGGAACTCGCGCGAGAGCTGGAGTCCTTACAAGCCAAGGTCCCTCGGAAAAGAAAGGAGGCTGAAAGACTTCGTATTGAGCTGCAGCCTCTTGAGAACAAGCGCCAAAATAGCGCGACTGCTGCGCGTGAGGCGAGGAGGAGAAAGGAGGCCGCCTTGGGTGGTGCAGCGGACGACCTGGAGGAGAGAGCTCGCTGGTGGAGAGCGAGTGAGGGTGTGTTGACGCAGGTTCTGGATATCAAGAATTAAGAGATGGCGAACAGGAACGAAGACATGAGATATCACGATACGATCGGCTTGTGAGGACACGGGACACGGAATAGGGGTAGGGGCGTTTAGCATAGGTAATGCTAACTGGCCTTTGTTATAGCTTTGGCAGGATATTTCTGTTAATTTTGATATTGAGAATCTCACGGCAGGTTATCTGCGATTCTATTCAATGCAAATAGGTGCCTTTTGCGTGAAGCCTCCCTGTTTGTAGTACCATGTAGTCAATTATACCAAAACTGTACTCCCATACGACATTAACATGATTTCCTGAGAACTCTCGCGTATTCTTCATCATGACGCTTCGGATGGGTTCTCCAAATCTATCCTTGAACACAGATAGATATCCTTTGCCTTCAGAGTCTAGTCCCATGTGCTGGTATGAACCCTTCACAATTTAAACATGCTAGAGGCCTGCACTAATAAAATGCCCTGATTCGCCGTCGAAATGTTTTCCATAGGTTTTACAAGCATCATAGGATCCAAATATTGGTCGTTATACGCCTGAGACCTGCACATAACCATAGATGATAGTGCAGGTTGTCAGTCCCAGGCACAATGTTGAACGATATATAATATTGATAATGGCTCCTTGAAGACGTAAATATTGACTTTCATCTTTCTTCCACCCAAAAAATGCCAGAGCAATACTAACAGTGTTCTTTAATTAGTTAAGACGCACGTCAATGACGGTCTGATATATGGGTGGTAAACAACCACAGTTTCGACTCAGGACAACAACTATGGCTATGTCCATCTTTGAAAATGGATATAATATTGCCAACCAATACTGGATATATAGGACTGCCTTCTCTTGGCCAAGAATGCCGAGTATTGGCGTCTTCCAACTGAGTTTGCCAGTTACAGGGGTAGCCTATGACTCTATAAAGTAGTTTTCCCATTTGATACCGGCAGAGCTATAGTTGTATCTCAACCAAGGAACAAGCTTAGAAACCTAATTTGACTCAGCAGGTATAGAAATGCTGATGACAACTTAAACTCAACCCCTTCTCGATCGTGGCAGTCTGGTCCCTGTCGATAACAGTTATATGCAGTCACCCAAGACACATTTATACATAGCTTCCAACTTTATATTAGTCATAAATCTCTTTAAAAGAGATAAATAGTCTCTTTATCGCTAAGCGGGCAACGCCAGATAGTATAGCGGTATTATGCTTCGGGCAGAGACAAAGGATACTGGTCATAGCTGTGATACAGGACGAATGCTTACTGCGAGTTATATATTGACAGTACTGCGCTTAGAGCCATCAGAAAATGCTGTTAACCCTATTCTGAGTGCTTAGAGTCCTGATATCTAAGCTTATAAGAGCTCCTCAGCCAGTCAACGAATAATCTATCCATTATCAGGACAACATCAATAACATTGAAGACTTTGAGTAACCCTCAAAAGATGTCATGCCCCTTCTAAAGATTAGTCGGAGTATATAGAGTACTGAGCATAAGGGAAAAGATAGGCTGCGTAGTAGTAAAGTATCAAAGAAAATTCACCAGCAGGAGACAAACTGGTCCAATAACCCCCTTCTATTATCCCCCATCAAATAGATTTCTCTCCGGAAGTTTTCATTTGACTTCCAGCCCTCGATTGAGTATGGTATCATACTATTGTCGACTATCCTATGGGCTATTTATACTTACTCACAGTGAAATCTCAACAAGATCATCGTATCGTGCACGAGCGAGGAAACACCACCAAATCAACGCCTCTCTGTATAAGGCCGATACACAAGATAGAGTTCCATGCTAGGGAGTTCCTGATCCCACTATCGACGAGATGGATATGTTCCTGACTGTACCATTTCATAAGATAAGGGAGCATCTCGTCTAATGGCCTGGAACCACAACAGCAGAATAGGCGAATTTCATGCTTCTCCATACTCCTGACAACTCGAAATGCATTCCTTGTTGGGACATATCTCGGATACATATGCTCGCTCGGGCTCCACTCAGAGTTGATTATTGATAAATCTCCTATCTGTCGGCCGACTTTACTAACATGGGACGGCAGGGAAAGTAATACAAATGCAGTGTTGGCGCCAGCTCAACATGGCTGACATGAGGGCTTACAAGCGTGACATTGATATCATGTAGTAATAAATAAATGTAGTGTAGATCCTATTTTCTGATTGGGTTCCAGACTTTGCCAGCAGATCAAGTCAGCACTAGATCTCCGGGGTTTATGAAGCTACTTAGGTCATTGAGGGTATCTTTTTATATCCAATGTCAACTGAGCGAATGTGGTGGTAAGAAACATGAACAACTGGGTGCAATTCTGCTTGATTAGTGCTTTGATGAGCAAGGCATAATAATAATGATAGCTGCAGTCAGTAAACATCACGTGGTTTGAGTTGAATATTGCTCGGCCACAATTTGAAGCCCGGTTCGGTCACTGAAACCAATACGCGTACTCATTTCATCCACGAGAGTTTCAGAGGATGCAAAATGTTTTTACGCGGGGAATAGCAAAGCCCGACCCGCATACGCAAAGCGCCTTTACGGGCAAATCAACTGTGCGACACTGACTTTCAAACGCCGGGATCCGATATCTGGTCAAAAAGGCGTCCGTCTAACAAGCTGTCGCTATTATTTTGTCGCTCAAGGGTTCAGCAACCTCCATAGCCACAGCCAAGACCGAGGGGGGGAACATTGACCGAGCCAAGGCCAAAGCCAGGGCCGCCAAAAGACAAGACATGTTTCCAAGACTTGGCTGCCTCTCATTATCGGATCGTTCCACGTAAACAGAGTTTGGGAGGGGGATTTCGTATATCTCGGGTCCTTGAGCCCAATTTCATGCACGTGCGTGGGTGCGCCCTCTCGACACAACACAACACAGCTCGACCTTGACCTTGACCTTGACCGGAGCTTACTTACTTCGGACAGGGGATCAGGATGACTGAGCCTGACTGGTCGAATGGGTTTACCCAAAACGGGTTGCATGTAGCGCGCACCCGCGCTGATTCATCGGGGGGTCGAATATGGCCTCTATCTGCGTAGTACGGCGTATTTTCTTGGTAGAGTTTTCCCCCAAGTGCCTTGGCTGTCGTGGTGATACGTGGACGAGCGGTCTGAGCCTCTCTTGTCAGGGAAATGAGAGACTTGGCTTGAGTTAACGTTAGACGATGGATGCTATGCCTTGCCGTGTCTGAGGACGAGCTTAGCTAACTGCGGGGTGTGTTCGGAGACTGGTGGGAATCATTGGAAGAGATGAACGAGTGTGGTCCAATATGACAAGGACCTTGGCGAGTGTAACGCGAGGTGAGGGTGAGTACCGGCAATTATTGTATGTATTGTACGGATACGTGGCTTGGACTCGGAGTTGAAGAACATGCATGCGTACATACGAAAATGAAGTTTGAAAATGATGGTTTGAGGTGCCGATCTGTGTGAAACCCTGGTTGAGAATCATCAAATGGTTGAGTCCACCACAGTCGGCATGATTCCTACTCCGTAGGTAGGTAGGTAGGTAGGTAACTAACTATTGGAGTTGATCTGGTCTCGAGGGATAAACGTGTTGAGAATTGAACATGTTGCTGGTACATATAATGCATCTTGTATACCCATCATTGAAATCCTCCTATATAATAAGTCGTCGTCGTCGCTATCACATCGCATCGCATCGCATCTCTTCGCTTCGCTTCGCCTTTGCCATGTGCGGCGGGAATTATGCTTGCCCGCCTCCCGCATCCCGGCCCCACATGTGCACCGTGTGGCCGTGACCTGCGAGCGAGGCCCACATGTGACCTTTTGTGTGATTTTTTGCATCGCATCGCATCCCCAATGTCACTATGCGACTATGCGAAAACGCGTATCTCGAAGGAGAACTCGAATATACGTATTATTGTTGTTCTTCTTCCCTCAGCCTCAGATCATTTGAGACGCATTGGGCAGTCGTTCTGCATTGGGTGTGATATCATGATTGACTTCTCGAGTAGAACCCAATGCAGTAAAGACTAACTTAGTACATCCATACTTTGATAAACGGACTTTGCGAAGAATGTAGCTGTATCGATCGACACCTGATTCATTCTACGCAATTCGCTTAGTTCATAAACGTTACCTGGTGGTTAAAACTCGATGCCCAAGTCCAAGACGAACAGAGGCAAAGGCGAAGGCAAAGGCAGAGATGCAAGGCGTAGCGCAATCTGATCTACTTTATCGAGATCGCGCAAAGACTTCTCCAAAGAGTCATGGCCGAACAAAACGAAGGAGGTCAAACCCTGGATCTGCCACACAGACTCTTTGTACTTGTATTGTCCCCAAAAGGCAAGCAGTTTCAACTCTCTAGCAACACACCTGACCTGATCTGATCTGATCTGCCTGGTATGATGCGAATCGAATGTCTCTTACCCCTTATTATCCAGCTCCTTTTTCTCCATCCATAACCCGCCTAGGCGTTGGCCGAGGCCGTCACCGTCCGTTAAGCCCACATCAGCCGGAAGGTAGAAAAAGCCCGAAGGCCGTTTGACCCCCATTTTTCTTTTGCGTCCCGTCTGTTTCTGATTTTCTGAGTCTCAGACTCTGAGTCTGAGTCTGATGAGGGAGGGAATGCGAGGTTGGATCTCCAACTCCGCAGTCCGCATCCGCGTCCGCGGAGCCCCAAGTGCCCCGCGGACAATCAAATCAGTCCGCACAGCAAAAACACAAACATGACAGATTCAAGACAGCAAAGACACCTCCTGACCGTTTTCGCTCTTAACAAGGATTCTTAACGCCATGAATAACCTTGTTGACCAACTATTGAGACGACTGTCCGTCATTGATCTTGCTCCTCTCATACAAATAATAGAGTTTGTTCAATGTTTGTAGATGTACAGTCCCACTCACTGCCTTTTGCTACTGTAGCAATCAAATCAATGGCTGGTGATGATCTGTAATCATGATGATACAATCGTATGTTGGGTCACTCGCTTGCAGTCACTCACTCAGTGCAGGATGAGCTCGTCTTGTAATAAATGCCACTAGAGGTCGGCATCATCAGTAAGCGTCAGCGTCCAATGTCTGTCCGTTTCGTCCGTTGTTTGGTCCGACGCGGATCTTGGTCGCCCGCTCAACAGCAAAGCAAAGCAAAGCAAAGCAGCTCCAACTTAGGGCTGACACTGGGTGACACTGGGTGACACACATTCCCAACCTTGTTCGAATGGCGTTTTTGTCGCTCTGTAACCAGCCAAATACCCGCAGCGTAGTGGCTTTAGTTCAGAAAACGGCGCCAGCGGAATTCATATCAGCCCGTCTCGCGCGTGTATTACTCAACCCCGTAGCCAATAAGTCATCAATTCGGCCGCCCCTTAACCCAATGGATCTTATACCCAGACTGGCAGTCTTTTCGACAATACTACCTATCTCACGCTGTACCTCATCTCTAGATGCAGGCTCTGCTATTGTAAGCAGTGCCTTCAAATTTCCAATCATATCCACCCTCGTCGTCTACCGTACCCAGTAGCCTCAATAGGATATACCAAAACAGCCAATCACGCAGAGACTTGCCTCGTGGGACTGCAGAAGATGGATGATGACTCTTATGCCCACGAGGACTAACGTTAATATCTAGCACAAAAAGGGAATGCGAATCTACGGATCATTGGCTGTTGATCGTTGGTCATCGGCACATTGTAGCTCCTCTGCCGGATTTACGGCTCAACGTGCATGTTTCTCAATAGAGATTCTCAAGGCTCTGCACCTTAGCTCCGGGTTTCCGTGCTAGCACCAAATAAGCAGAGAGATAGAGGTGTGTGCTTAGAATCTGCCATTGACGGCCGAGTTTTTAGAGCTTAGCGGCAGTCTAAGACTGACTGTCTACTGTAGATAGATAACAGAGGAAGTAATTCTTTATTATCATGCATTCGGCCTTTTTTTCTCTCTAGTTTTTAGTTTCTGTTTCTCATCAAGGTCGAGCTTGATTTGCAATCACCCTAGCACAGCTGATTCATTGATTAGCTTAACCATAACTGTTAAGAATAACATCGTTTGCCAATTCCATCCATCACAAATGGTCCGTGCCAAATTCGGGCAAATGTGTGTGTGTGTGTGTCCACGGCATTTGCACGGAACCGGAATTTGACAGCTCGGTGATTTGCGCTATGGATCTTCAAAAGGGCCCTGAATCAAAGAACTAGAGAGAAGAAAGGGGACCAGGGACTGCCAAGCGAAGAGTTGGTCTCGACCATCTCAAAGTGACGTGTAGTCAAGCGCTCATGATCTGATGGAGGGGGGTTGGTTGATGTGCCTGTAGCTTATTAGATGCATGCATACAGTAATAAAGTATTAAAGGATTAACGATATGCTTTTGCGGGCGGCTCAAAGGGCGTGGTGGGATCCATTGATGTGACTGCATCCCCACAGTGACTGACTATATGGGATATGTGATGAGACAGCAATGGACATGTGCAATTCAGTACTCCGTACTGTAAGCAGCAATCTGATCTGATAATTTAGGGAGTCGGATTAGGTATGTATCCGTATGATATGTACAGGTCTATCCAAAATATGCATCCTTCCCAAAAACCCTATTCCTATCCTATCCTCCCTCGCTCGAATGGCGTGATTTTTATCTCAACTTTGGCTCTCTGTGCTTCTGACAGAGGCTTGTGCCATGGTCGTGCTCGTGGTTGTCATTCCACATCCATCTTCTTTGCATCATGCAATCTCCAAATCGCCACGTTGCCCTGTCCTGTCCTGTCCTGTCGTGGCGTCGAGCTGGGTGAGCTTCGTACTAGTAGTCCCATATCCCGTCGGCAGTCGGAAAACATACAACGCCGCACCGAACCTCGCACACACATGGATGTGAGGTGAAACCGTGCCTTTTAACACCAAACCCCCAAGGGTATAGACCCAAACAAGAAATGAAAGCCCAGAAAAAGCTGAATCCCAATAAACACCGTGCCGCGTGACAAATTTTGACGTAACAAAGATGGCCGTAAACAAGTCTATAGTACTGTACAGTCAAGTGTTTATAGTCGCATCTGCTCAAAGTCGCATCGGTTCACCGTCGTAGCCAGAATATATCATGGGGTCGCCCATGCCCAGCATAACTTCGGGGTTGGGACATGACAGAACGTGAGGCTTGATTGTCCCAAATTCTGATTCGACGAGACCCTGATTCAATAAGTCCATATTTGCCATCATGCCATTCTGTTGCTGCTGTTGTAGGAATTGCATGGTAAGGTCGCTGGGCTGGGGCTTGGTCATTGCCCAGGCGGGAAAGTTGCTCATGGCGGGAGATTGTGAGGGGAACAGGCTGGAAGCGTCAATCTCGGGCGGTGGAGGGGCAAAGTCGAAGTCGGCGCTGCCTGTGAAGCTCTGCGGTGAGAGGGTCATGGCATTGGTGTTACCAAAGGCGGCCCTTCGATAGTCGTGCTCAAAGTCGGAGTGATCAAGCTCCGATGATGACGCTCGCTCGGTTCGGTTGCACACGGATGAATCAGTGTCCTTGATGGTTTCCTTTGCAGGCTCGTGCTCCTTCTGTTGATCCTCGAGCTGTCGAGCCAGCTCAGCCATGCCAGCTTCGTCTTCAGGGAACACTGAGTGAACAGGGAGGTCGATATCGCTGTTGGGGCGGATGCAGCCGAGCTTCTGAGCGATGTTGTGGATCACGGGCTGGCCGCGGTCGTTGAGTTCGGGCTCTCCCAAATCCCAAGACTGGTTGTTTCGAACCATTGAGTAGAGCTTGTGGACTGTAGCAATGAGGGCGAATTGTGTATTCTCGAGAACCTCAGCGTAACTATTGCGTGTAAGTGAGATGCAGACCAAGTTGGTAAATCTGGGTTCGTACCCTCTAGGCAATTGCTTGTATTCCATCTTCTTTCGTACACCAGCTGTACAGACTAGACCGTCGTCTTTGCATCGCTTGCATGGGAATTCACCGTCGCACTTGAGTTCGTGTTAGTAAGAGGTGGGGTTAGAGAGCTGTAGTACTGGGAACGTGCCTTGGTCTTCTTCATTCGGCATCTTTCACAAGCCTTCCACACACGCTTATGTCGACCGTCCATACCAGTTGTATGTGTGACATGGTCGTGGTGGTGAATTGTGGCAGCACTGGAGCTGGCTCGCTTGGAAGTGCGGTGCACAGGCTTGACCGACTTGGAACTTGACGATGTGCTCTTTCGAGAGAGGGCCGACTTATGGTCCTCGGCGGGAGGAGATGGTAAGCTACCTGATCCCATTGCTGCTGTATTTGTAGCTAATATGACTATGATATGACAAGCAAAGTTGATTGAGGCGATATACAATCCAGATTGTGGGTTGTGTTTGGATTGGGTGGATGTTGAGTGGTGTAAGCCAGTGGTAGTAGGAGAGCAGAGCACCAAGCACCTGGGCGGTGATGTATGTATATAATAGATATGAAAGCTGAAGTGGGAGAGGAGGGGAAGAAAGAAAAGAAGGGTTCGAGCAGCTTAATAATAGTTGTAGGCGAGGCCAAGGCAGGTCAAATCAACTCAAGTCAAGTCAAGCAAGGTTGGGTCGGGTTGGATCTTGTGTGACTGGAGGTGACTTGGCGACAGGACAGTAATAAGTGAGTTATGCGTAGAGTCCAGAGTCTAGAGAGAAGAGAGGGCCTTGAATTATTATGGGATTTTGAGTTATGTATGTATTATGTGAGAACGAGCGATCCCGGTCCACGGCGGTCGGAAGGTTTTCGTAGGGTGTATAGCCAACCAGCAGGTATGAATAGTAGGTACCTACCTACATCAGGTATCAGAGAGAGTGCAAAGGAAGTTCCCGCCCGCGCGCTGCGGCATGAGTTACGAGTGAATGAGTGCCCGTGAGGATGAGTACGGTACTCGAGCGAGTTATTGGGAGTGGAGGGCGTGTAGTTAACGGTCGGCGTGGTCATTATGTCCGAGAAGGCGAGAGAAGTGCTAGAGTGCTCCATGCTACAGGGATCGTCCAGGGAGTCGAGGCTAGCAGGGGTTGAGATGGACCCGCAGATGATGGATGTTGATGTTCTGTTGATGGTGATGGTGTGGATCCTCTGGAAGTTTGAGGCACTGGAGCGACCTAAAAGTCCGCCCGCGTTGACGGCGGCGGACTTAAGAGAATGATGAATGGTGGGTACGTACTGATTGATTGACTGATTGATTGATTGTTGATTGTGGTGGCATAGCGATGATGATGATGGTGATGGCTGACGGGAGGCTTGGATGCTTCCCCAACTGCTGGTGCTTACATTGAATCCAAGGGGTTGTCGGTTTGGGAAAACCGTTGGAAATACAGATTGATTGGGCGCCCATCAAAATGAGGGACAACGCGTTCTCAGGGCGCAAGCAAATTATACCCAAAACTCAAAGCATAAGAGCGAGGCTGATGAGTGTGTATGATGAGTCTCTGCCAAGCCATGCCCTTGATCAGCATCAGGGTGCGAGACCGAGAACGAGCATTGAGCGAGCGAGCTAGCTACAGTAGCTGCTAGGGGTGTTTTTTTGGCGATCCCCTTCCCCTGTGGCTATACAACAATTACAGTACATACATACGGGGACTGTCACTGGGAGCGCGTATTTTGCGTATAATATCAAATCACTCGCAAGGATCAAAATGCATCGCTGACTGCCGTACAAGTTAGCTCTGGCTCTGGCTTTGTCCATGCTGTGAACTTTTGAAGCTTTGTTCTTGGTTTCAGAAAGGCAAATGATCATTAATTGCGCCGCACAACGCTACACTTACTACACTGCAATGTACAGTAAGACGGATTGATGCTTATTGTTTGGAGGTACAGATGGCCCAGCAGAGCTCCTACAATCTCGGACCTGATTACTTTGTACAACGATTCCAACACTATCACTAGAAAATTGTAAGATACTGGATGTGTGTGTAAGACTGTACCCTACAGGGAATAATGCGGCTATTTCTAGATACATGTATATATGATTCTTGTCCTCTTCTTACATGGTCTACTCCCCAGACCGATCTCGTCATCGTGCTCGATCAATAGACAAGTTGCTGATGCATCATCCTTATTATGTATGTATATCCAAGCAAGGTCTGTAGGCCCTCTCGCTCGCTACGGTGCATTGCCCAGCTGCCCAGAAACTGCATCTTGATCAGTTACAGCACACAGGTGGAGGTAAAAAGATGGATCCCATCTCCCTATCCTGTCCTGGCCTGTCCACTTATTGCCGTACTTCCACCACACCTATCGCCACTGACCGAATTTTGGTGCTTCTAGAAGGGTAAGGTGAGCTTGAGAATGAGCCTTGGGCCCTTTGATTGATTAGAACGAGTTAGGCACCTTACTGGTACGTCGGCATTCCGCGCGACCGACCTCCGTTGCCTTCGGGGCCGCTTTACGTATGTATGTACCTTGGTTTTTGGCTTTGGGTGATTCCATCTCATCTCATTTTTTATTTATTTTTTTCACTTCCTCTCTTGTGAATATCCACATTACCAATGCAGCGGATGGTCGCTAGTTTAGCTCGGGGTTGCCAAGAGCAGAAGAACTTTCTCCTGGAACCCAATGACAAATGGCGATTGCGTCTTCTCTCCCTGGGGGGACGGAGGGCCATCCATCTCCATCTTTCAAGAAATGAGATGTGCACCCGCAACCCCGTAACAAGAGCTCTCTCGGGCTCCCAGACTCCAGACTCCCTCTGACAGGCAAGGATGTTATGATCCCGCGACCTTGTTAAGGTTCCCATGGCCACGCTGTGCGGCCGTTGCACAACCAAAAGCAACAACTCGCCAGCCATACATAGGCCTACCTACCTGGCGGGCCGATATTTGATTCCGTTCCTAATTGCAACCTTCAGTGAAGCTAGCCGCGGTACTCCGTAGTTGTCGCTGTTTTGTAAGCCGCGATATTCCAGCGCTATGGTCCTGGGTCTTTTGCAGTCATCCATCATCAACAGGGGTCTCGATTCTCGGCGCCGATTCCAACCACCGGCGCCGATGACAGATACTCATCAGGTACGGGGAGAAATTGCAAAGCACGTTCAAGTAGCCAAAGTAGACAACGATCATCCTCTTTTGGAAGTTTAATTACAATGGGTCTGCCTCGGTCTATCCCATCAACTTTGCATGCATACCAAGCTTTTTAGAATGATGCTCTGATATCCATTTTTTGGCTCGCGTGTGAAGACACGAGCAGAGGACACGCCTTATACCATGCCATAATACGGATACATGCTTATGCAAAATTGCGGCTCCAGGCCATAGCTATTACGGAGTAGTGCTATACTCAATTCGTAGATTAAGGGTTTGCAGGCGCTGATTAAGGGCCTCAAAGTTGATTGTGTAAGCGGGCGGGATGCGGTTGAATCTAGCGCCAGGCGGGCTGTTTAGCTTCTCGTGATTAATGATGAGCGCTTCATCAAAGGTCCCACATACCAGGGACCATGAGTTACAGTACAGAGTTAAGTCCAACTTTAAGTGAAGCGAAGATTATCTATCAACCCCGACTCCGAATTTCGCTTTCACGGCACCTTTACGAAAGCCGCCCAGGGCCAGGCATCGAAGTTTGAACTTTGAAGTGCCGCCCTCCGTGGAGGCTTTTCTTGACCGTATAGGGCTGGGGCTGGGGCTGGCAATTACTCACTCAACTCAGATTGCAGTACTATACGGACGGTTGAGCAGCCGTTGATCCCCATAAGGAGGGACGGCAGTGGTGATCAGACATGCTTATAAACTCAAAGCCACGTACCGCTGCACCGTTAGACTGCCGCGATGATACCTTCTTTGCGCCTCGGATATATCAACCGTCTTTGGCAGGCGTCTTACCGCAGTTTCGTGACGAACAAAGACCCCAGAAGTCCGAATGCCTAGAGTACCTTGGCTAGCAAACAAAAGAGCCAAAAGGGGTGGGGTATGAAAGCAAGCCAGCTTCATCTCCAGTGTGTACAAGTCACAGTCACAATACGT
>NW_022194795.1:0-1732 GCF_900067095.1 Fusarium proliferatum ET1 | reverse complement strand
TTATTATAGCTAAAGACTTTAATATATACTTTTAGTTTATAAAAAATACCTTTAAATTAGTTAGGTTTTTAAAGTTCTTTATTAAAAAGTAAGTAAAATTCTTTAATAATAATAATAATAAAGATTTTAACTTTACTATAGGTTTTCTTTAAGAATTAATAAAAATTAAGGAATTTAAGGCCTTTATAATGCCTCTTTAATTACTATTTCTTTATCTTAAAGTTAGCTATAATTTAAAGATCTTTTAAAATAATAATAAAAAGAAGTATTAATTTATTTTAATCTTTTTTATTAATATCTATTAGACTTTATATAGTTTTATATATTTATCCCTAATAGTTAATTAAGGTTAAAGGT
Organism: Fusarium proliferatum ET1; assembly: GCF_900067095.1. Taxonomy (NCBI): domain Eukaryota; kingdom Fungi; phylum Ascomycota; class Sordariomycetes; order Hypocreales; family Nectriaceae; genus Fusarium; species Fusarium proliferatum. Next base: position 1,375 of record NW_022194795.1, on the reverse strand, counting down.
ATTTCTTAATATTTTTTAATTTTTAATTAATTATTATTTATTTCTTAAAAAGAGATATCTATATCTTTTAATTATTAAAACCTTTAAGATTTTATAAAAGTTTAATTAATAATATTTATTTTTATATTATAATTTAAGTAAGTTTATACTTTAATAATCTTATAACTTTAAACCTTAATTATAATTAAGATTTTTTTTTTAAAATAGATTTAAAATATATTTTAATTATAAATTAAGATTATCTTAAAGGTATTAACTAGAAATTAATTTATATCTTTAATTATATTTAGTTTTTTAATCTCTTTACTTAATTTATTTTCTTAAGTTTAAAGCAGTTTCTTAAATAATAACCTTTTTTATAATAATTATAATATTTTATAGAATTTAAGTCTTTTTCGTTTTTTTTTCTTTTTTTCTTTAGGTTAATAATAAAAAAGTAATTTAAATTACTTTCTTAAGATTATTAAAATAAATATAATTTAAGTAGTTCTTAAGGTTAATAAGGTTTTTTTTTTAATAATAAAAAATTTAATAGGTTTTTTATATATTTATTTTTCTAATTAGAAATATCTTAAAATTATTATATTAATTAAATAAGTTTTTCTTTAATTTTAAAGAGATTAATATCTCCCTAAAAGGCTATAATATTTTAAAGTATAAATAAAAGTTTAATATAGTATTAATAAATTCTTATAGCTATATTAAGCTTATAAAAGAGGTAATCTTTAATAAAAATAAAATACTTATAAAAGTCTTAAAGGGATTAACTAGATTATTATTTAATACTTTTTAGTTATATAGTTATAAATATTTAGTAATTCCCTTTATCTTTTATAAAGATAAAGGACTATTTCTTAAAGGCTTTTTAATCTTTTTTTAAATCTTTCTTTCTTTTTTTTATTTATTTATTTAAATAGCTTAACTATATAAATCTAGCATTTAGCGCTATATTACTATAGGTAAAGAAGATATAGCTTTTATTAATATAGTATTATTTTTAGATACCTTTAAAGCTTTAATTTATATTATTTAACTATTTATTTTATTTCTAAAAGATAGTTAAATATTTAAAGGTAATAATATTTTTAGCTTTTACTTTTCTATTATTACTAAAAGTAAGGCTATTTTTTAATTAATATTACCTTAATAAAATATTATTACTTATTTATAATATATCTTTAGTATTAAAATTAAATAATTATATAGATAGTTTATTCTCTCTTTAGGTTTTAGGGAGGTCTTATAATCTACCTCTATTTTCTTTAAGGTATTATTTTAGCTTATTTTACTATTATTAAAAGGTAAGCTCTTTTTCTAGCTACTTAATTCTAACTTTTAAGGCATTAATATATATAGTATAGATAATATAATTAGC
>NW_022194811.1:45603-48935 GCF_900067095.1 Fusarium proliferatum ET1 | reverse complement strand
CTAAAGGGATATTAGTTCAATGGTAGAACAAGATGGTACGGTCATCATGATTGTAGTTCAAGTCTACAATATCCTTAGTACATTTATAAGTAAGGCTTTAGCTTACGCAAGCAAGCTAAAGCTCTGTCTTAGTGATATGAAATATATACCTCCTATTAATAAAGGGATATTAGTTTAATGGTAGAACAAGATGCTTCGGTCATCTTTGTTGTAGTTCAAGTCTGCAGTATCCTTAGTATAGTTATTGATAATTTTTTTTTATAGATAATTTTGTTTATCGATAGTTATACTTATAACTAATGGTTTCCTTATGTATAGCTTGCGTATGTATACTAGCTTATTATAACGAGCTTGCCCCGTACTTAATAAAGCTACTATTAGCCATACCTAGACGTAATCTATAAAGTATGATAAAGCTGTAGCTTATATTTTAAGCTGTTTGCTTTATATATAGCTTGCTAATTCCTGTTACTATTCCTTATGGAGTAGAGGGGGGGGGGGGAAGCTCGATCTTTAGCTAGCGCATTATTTTAGTGGAAGAGCGAGCTTTCCCCCTCTTCATAGCAAGGTCGTAGCAGGAATAGTTGGTGGGGGGGGGGGCGAGCTCCTCATAATTATAGGTGGGTAAACACAGCTGCTGTTTTATAGCTTCGCCTTACTAAGTATGCATAGCTTGCGCCAGCCTTCAGCATGCTAAAGCTATATATCCGCAAGCTAAAGCTATAAATCAGCATGCTAAAGCTCGCTCTCATTCGTGTTGGCCACCACCGAACAATTAGTAGTTTTAGATAAAATATGAATTTAACTTTAGTACTTTTTTTAATAGGAATCTTAGGGTTTGTATTTAATAGAAAAAATATAATATTAATGCTTATTTCTATAGAAATAATGCTATTATCTATAACATTCTTAATATTGGTAAGTTCTGTTAATATTGATGATATAATAGGACAAACATATGCTATATACATTATAGTAGTTGCTGGTGCAGAATCTGCTATCGGTTTAGCTATTTTAGTAGCTTTTTATAGACTAAGAGGAAGTATTGCAATAGAATATAAATAATGTATTTAAGTATAATTATATTACCTTTATTAGGATCTATAGTATCCGGTTTTTTTGGTAGAAAAGTCGGTGTTACAGGTAGCCGTATTTTAGGTTGTTTAAGTATAATGATAACTACAATATTAGCTATCATTAGCTTTTTTGAAGTAGGATTTAATAATAATCCCGTTTCAATAAATTTATTTAAATGATTAGATAACGAATCATTTAATATGGCATGAAACTTTCAATTTGATAGTTTAACAGTATCAATGTTAATACCTGTATTAATAATCAGTTCTTTAGTTCATTTTTATTCAATAGGATATATGAGTCATGATCCCCACAATCAAAGATTCTTTAGTTATTTAAGTTTATTCACTTTTATGATGATAATACTAGTAACTGGTAATAATTATTTAGTTATGTTCGTCGGATGAGAAGGTGTGGGTGTTTGTTCATATCTATTAGTTAGTTTTTGATTCACTAGAATAGCGGCTAATCAAAGTTCTCTTTCAGCTTTCTTAACTAATAGAGTTGGAGATGCTTTCTTAATGATAGGTATGTTTATCTTATTATGAACTTTAGGGACTTTAGATTATAGTACTGTATTTTCATTAGCTCCTTATATTAATGAAAATATAACAACAATTATAGGAATATGCCTATTGATAGGTGCAATGGCAAAAAGTTCTCAAGTAGGTCTTCATATCTGATTACCTATGGCCATGGAGGGTCCTACACCGGTATCTGCTTTAATACATGCAGCTACAATGGTTACAGCGGGAGTATATTTATTAATTCGTTCATCACCTTTAATAGAATATAGCTCTGCTGTATTATTAATCTGTTTATGATTAGGAGCTATTACTACAATATTTAGTTCATTAATAGGATTATTTCAACAAGATATAAAAAAAATTATCGCATATTCTACTATGAGTCAATTAGGTATGATGGTAATAGCTATAGGTTTATCTTCTTATAATGTAGCAATATTTCACTTAATAAATCATGCCTTCTATAAAGGATTATTATTCTTAGGGGCAGGAGCAGTTATACACGCAGTAGTAGATAATCAAGATTTAAGAAAATACGGGGGATTAATATCATTCCTACCTTTAACTTATTCTGTAATATTAATAGCTAGTCTTAGTTTAGTCGCTTTCCCTTTTATGACAGGATTTTATAGTAAAGATTTTATATTAGAATCTGCCTATGGTCAATATCATTTTAGTAGTATTGATGTATATGTTATAGCAGTAATTGGGGCTATATTTACTACACTATATTCAGTTAAAGTTATATACTTAACTTTCTTAACTAATCCTAATGGACCAGTTAATTATTATAGAAATGCTCATGAAAGTGATATATTTATCAGTTTACCTTTAGTGATATTAGCTGTATTCTCGATATATTTTGGATATATCACTAGAGATATTTTCATAGGTTTAGGTTCAGGGTTCTTTATAGACAATAGTATATTTATTCACCCTGTTCATGAAATAATGATTGACACTGAATTTGGTGTACCTACTATATTTAAATTAATTCCTTTTATCCTTACTGTTTCTTTCTCAGCATTAGCCATAATATACTCAGAATTTATGCCAAATATAATATCTAACTTTAAATTATCTAATTTAGGATATTATATTTATGGTTTCTTTAATCAACGTTTCTTAGTTGAATTCTTTTATAATAAATACATTGTTAATTCAGTTTTAGAGATAGGAGGTCAAACTACAAAAGTTTTAGATAAAGGTAGTATTGAATCAATAGGTCCTTATGGATTTGGTGTTATTTTAACTAAAGCTAGTAAAATAATTTCTAGCTTAAGTAATGGAGTCGTTACTAATTACGCTCTTTATATTTTAATAGGAATTTGCTTCTACTTATCTATTTTTACTTTTGTTCAGGTAGTAGATGACGTGGTAAATTCTATTACAATAGCAAGCTTAGTAATTCTTATGTTATATAAAGATCGTTCTTTAATTTCTAACTAGCGCGAGGAACTTCGTTCGCCCCCTCTAAGGGTTAGTTTACACGAGGGCACGGTTTAGCTTGCGCGAACTTCGTTCGCGCAAGCTAGAAGTCGAAAAAAAAAATACGAGCTAGAGCTTGCGTAGAGCTTGCGTAGAGCTTGCGTAGAGCTTGCGTAGAGCTTGCGTAGAGCTTGCGCCTAAAAAATAAATTTTTTTTAGCCGGACTTCGTTTTAGCACCCTTCGATAAGAGGAACTCTATTCCATAGCCCGCCTTAATTTATAGCTCTTAGCTTTTAGGA
>NW_022194811.1:38395-44092 GCF_900067095.1 Fusarium proliferatum ET1 | reverse complement strand
TGATTAGTACGTTACTTACATAGTAACACAGCATCAGCTTTCTTCTTTTTAGTGTACTTACACATAGGAAGAGGTATATACTACGCATCATATAGAGCACCAAGAACATTGACATGAGTTATAGGTACAATAATCCTTATCGTTATGATAGTTACAGGATTCCTGGGTTACTCTATAATAGCCCAAAACGACTATAATAATAAAATAACAACTACAACAAGATTTAATCATAAAAGATATTATTCAACCTTAAGGAATAATGATGTAATAAATAATTTCTTATTAGCCAAAAACCTTAATCCTGTTTTTATCTATGATAATCTAAATGAAGATTCAGTCCGTAGAAATATAGCTAAAGAAACTAAGGGACTTAGTGGAATTTATATGATCTTAAATAAAGAAACTTTAAGTTATTATATAGGATCAGCTTCTACAGATAGAATTAACTCTAGATTTTCAAAACATTTATTATATTTAAATGGTAGTAAAATAGTTAAAAATTCAGTTAATAAATATGGTTTACATAATTTTGCCTTTATTGTATTAGAATTATTCCCTGAAATAGTTAATCAAGAAAATAATAAAAAATTATTAGATTTAGAAGATTTTTATATAAAATCTCTTTTACCTGACTATAATATATTAACCGAAGCAGGATCTAGCTTCGGTTATAAACATAGTGAAGTTAGTAGAATAAAGATGAAAGCTAATTATAGTGAAAAACGTAGAGAACAAATAGGTAGTTTAAATAAAGGTAAAGCTTTATCTTCTAAAACTATAGAAGCTATGAGAGAATCAGCTTTAAATAGAAAACCTATAAACTATACAGAACAAGGTGTTTTAAATATGAAAAAGAATTCTAAATCTATTATAGTAAAAGAATTAAATAATACTGTATATGGTGAATTTAATAGTATAGTTGAAACAGCAGAAGCTTTAAATTGTTCTACTAAAACTATACAAAGAACATTAAAAAGTCCTAGCAAAACATTAAAAGGACGTTGAATAGTTGATTATGTTAAATAAATAAGAAAAAATTATTATAGTTGTAGTCCTGTGAGTATATAGTTTTATGCAATTGAGGGAAAAAAATAAAACTTAAAGCAGAATAACCTGACAAGGTTATTGAAGAAACCAAATCGTTTCTTTGGCAATACTAGTGAAAACGATCAAAGTATATTATAATTATAATATAAGAGATCGTCGGTTATCCCTATAATCGCGACAGACTGGGTCACTGGTGGGTGGCTGAAATGCTGCTTAATGCACAGTCGGAACTTTATATCAAGGCGTGATTTTATCGCTCTGATATAGGTGATAAACGAACAATAAAGTTATCGCCGCTTTTGTACTTTGCTACATAAGTAAGTTTGTATGTTTTACCTTATGGACAAATGTCATTATGAGGTGCTACAGTTATTACTAATTTAATTAGTGCTGTTCCTTGAATTGGACAAGACATAGTTGAGTTCATTTGAGGAGGTTTTAGCGTAAATAACGCAACTTTAAACAGATTCTTTGCTTTACATTTTGTATTACCTTTTATATTAGCGGCATTAGTTTTAATGCATATGATAGCTTTACATGATACAGCTGGATCAAGTAATCCTTTAGGAGTACCAGTATATTATGATAGAATGCCTATGGCTCCTTATTTCTTATTTAAAGATTTAATAACTATATTTATCTTTATATTTGTTTTAGGTATCTTTGTATTCTTTATGCCTAATGTTTTAGGTGATAGTGATAATTATATAATGGCTAACCCTATGCAAACACCACCTGCCATAGTACCTGAATGATATTTATTACCTTTCTATGCTATTTTAAGATCTATACCTAATAAATTATTAGGAGTTATCGCAATGTTAGCTGCAATACTAATTATTTTACTATTACCTAAAGCTGATTTAGGGTTAACTAAAGGTTTACAATTTAGACCCCTAAGCAAGATAGCCTTTTACCTGTTTTTAGTGAACTTTTTAATGTTAATGCAATTAGGTGCTAAACACGTAGAAAGTCCGTTTATAGAAATAGGACAATTAAGTACTGCGTTATATTTTTCTCATTTCTTATTTATATTACCGGCTGTAAGTATATTAGAAAATACTCTTGTAGATTTAGAATTACAAAATAATGCCAAAAATATATAAGTATAACGCTGTGTAAAGCTTGCCCTTGACTACAGAGTAGTGCTGTATTGTTACTACTAGCTAGCTATTTATTAGCTAGCTAGTGCTTTATATTTATAGCTAAAGCACATTAAAGTTAGAAGTGCTTGCGCGATTCCCTCCGGGAATAGGCGAAGCCGAAAAATATGCCTAGCCCTAAACAAGGCGCTGGCTTTGTAGTACAGGGCAAAGATTAAGATTGTAGAAGGTTTTACACGGTGATTGCAGATCATTTGTATGAGGTTCAATTCCTCCTTAATCTTTTTTATTTAGTAGCACTGCCCCTTAAGAGGCAGTGCTATGAAGGCTTAGCAAAAAGCTCCCTCTATATAAAATAAGGTTTAACCGCTTATTAATTATATATTAACTAATATATATAAATATGAATAAGTTACTATTAATATAGATGAATTTTTGTTATAGTATTACTATATTATTCCGCACCACCCTTGCTTTTATAAAAAAAAATGCATGAGGGTGCTAGCTCCGGCTAAATACATTTTAGTAGCTTGCTAGAACGAAGTCCGGCTATAAAAAAAAATTTATTTAGGCGCAAGCTCTAGCTCCTTCGTTAGCAAGCATACTTCGTAAGGGGGTGCGCAAGCTAAAGCTCTCTAAGGGCTGGCACAAGCTATGCTTGCGGCTAAAAAAATTTTTTTTTAGCCGCAAGTTCTAGCTCTAACTTCGTTCGGACGAGAAAAAAAAAATACATTTTTTTTCCCGTCCCCTGCAAGCTACCCTATAGCTTAACTATACTATGATAATTACACTAAATAGCCACGATGGTCGTTATTATATAAATGATCGTAGCCTGCTTTTCTGTTAAGCCTGCTATGAAGGCGCAAGCTCGAGCTAAAGCTTTATACGAGGGCTAGGAAGGCGCAAGCTCTCTTTGTTAGCCAGCTCTCGGGGGGCGCAAGCTCTCGCTATAAAAAAAAAATATATTTTTTTTTATAAAGCTCTAGCTCCCCCCCTATATTTTTTCTTCGAAAAATCAGCCAAAGTTAAGTACGAAGAAAACAAGAAGGGGGTAAGCAAACAAAAGTAAGCGAAAATAAATATTTGTATTTTAAATATGTTAGAATAGTACTTTTATGGCAGCTAGATTGCGAGTATATACTTAGCCAATTAGTATTCACAAGCTAGCAAACTAGAAGCATATACCCTGTATATTGCACTATTAGTAACCATAATCGAATAATTTGATAAATTATCTGGCTGCATGGTTTATTACTGCAGTTTAAAACTAAGTAGGAGAAATAAGCTAAACCAGATGATGATTATTTACTTATATATTTTTTTAGTGGTAACTAGCACTAGCTAGTGCTAGGTGAGGCGATAAGAAATTACAAAAAATACACTAAAATTAAAATATAATATGATTGTAGAATAGTTATTACATTAATTTATAGTAGGGCTGCGCTATTTTTCTAAGAAAAATGTGCTAAAGCTCTTAAATTTAGTCTTTAGTGGAGGATAGCTAGAGGAATAGAGCTTGCTTTTGCAACGCAGAGTAAGTTCGCTTGTAATTATTAATTAAAAATATTAGTTAATAACTTTTAAGTGAAAAATTATGTTCACAAAAAGTACTTAAATTAATTCCTAATTTTGTCTTTAGATAAGGAAAGTTGTTCCCACCAGCCTAGTTTAACATTAAGATCCCAAATGTCTATGGGTATGGAAAGATGATTTAATTCAACAAATGCTAAAGATATAGGTACATTGTATTTAATATTCGCTCTTTTCTCTGGATTATTAGGTACAGCCTTTTCAGTGTTAATTAGACTTGAACTTAGCGGGCCAGGAGTTCAATATATTTCTAATAATCAATTATATAACAGTGTAATTACAGCTCACGCTATATTAATGATATTCTTCATGGTTATGCCTGCATTAATAGGTGGGTTTGGAAATTTTTTAATGCCTTTAATGGTAGGTGGTCCGGATATGGCATTCCCTAGATTAAATAATATAAGTTTCTGATTATTACCCCCTAGTTTAATATTATTAGTATTTTCAGCCATAATTGAAGGTGGAGTAGGTACAGGTTGAACACTTTATCCCCCATTATCAGGATTACAAAGTCACAGTGGACCAAGTGTAGATCTTGCAATATTTACTTTACATTTAACTGGGGTAAGTAGTTTATTAGGATCAATAAATTTTATAACAACAATTGTGAACATGAGAACACCAGGAATAAGATTACATAAATTAGCCTTATTCGGATGAGCCGTAGTTATAACAGCAGTATTACTTTTATTATCATTACCTGTATTAGCTGGTGGAATTACTATGGTGTTAACAGATAGAAATTTTAATACATCATTCTTTGAAGTAGCAGGTGGAGGAGATCCTATATTATTCCAACATCTTTTCTGATTCTTCGGACACCCTGAGGTTTATATATTAATTGTGCCTGCTTTCGGTATAATTAGTACAACTATATCAACTAATTCAAATAAACCGATATTTGGTTATATAGGTATGGTGTATGCTATGATGTCTATAGGAATACTAGGATTTATAGTATGAAGTCATCACATGTATACTGTAGGATTAGACGTGGATACAAGAGCTTACTTTACAGCTGCTACATTAATAATTGCTGTACCTACAGGTATAAAAATATTCTCATGATTAGCTACTTGCTATGGAGGATCTATAAAAATGACACCTTCTATGTTGTTCTCATTAGGTTTTGTATTTATGTTTACAATAGGAGGATTAAGTGGAGTTGTATTAGCCAATGCATCACTTGATATAGCTTTCCACGATACTTACTACGTAGTTGCTCATTTTCACTACGTTTTAAGTATGGGAGCTGTATTCGCAATGTTTGCAGGATGATATTTCTGAATACCTAAAATATTAGGTTTAAATTATAACTTAAATTTAGCTAAAGTTCAATTCTGACTTTTATTCATAGGGGTTAATCTTACATTCTTCCCACAACATTTCTTAGGTTTACAAGGAATGCCTAGAAGAATTAGTGATTACCCTGATGCTTTTGCAGGTTGAAATTTAATCAGTAGTATAGGTTCTATAGTAAGTGTGATAGCTGCTTGATTATTCTTATATATTGTATATTCACAATTAGTGGAAGGAAAAGTTGCATCTAGAAATCCTTGATTAACTCCTGGATTCTACACAGACGTACTGCAAGCGAATTTAAATAGAAGTTACACTAGCTTAGAGTGAGGATTATCAAGCCCACCTAAACCTCATGCATTTGTTAGTCTACCTTTACAAAGCTAAAATTAATGCGTTTTAGTTTTTAGCTTTATATATATCTTTATCTGGTTAATTTGATATCCGTGCATTAGTTAAGGCAAGCTGCTTATAGCCAGGCTAAAAAAAAAATCAATAAAGCTATCCATAAAGCAAACTATAGTTTCCAGGGGAAACTTTGTCCGCCACATACGCATCTAAGAGGATAAAATTAGTAGTTACCATTTACTTATAAATATGGACTTATAGCTAATCTTAGTATATAGGATATATACTAAGAGGGGGTTGTATTCCA
>NW_022194811.1:18839-37966 GCF_900067095.1 Fusarium proliferatum ET1 | reverse complement strand
CCCCCCCATATCGCTATGAAAGGGATAGCTCGGCGAGCTATATTTCATAGCCCTCGTATATAAAGAGCATTCCTCTTATTATTTATATTAGTATTATTTACAGTTATATTAGGTGTATATCCTTCTTTAATTTTAAACGTATTAGATTATTCTATGAATAGTTTAATATATAGTATATAAGCTTAGCTGCGCTTAGCTATAAAAAGAATAGCTAGCTATAATAATAGGTAAGCAGACTAAAGCTCTTATATACTTTTTTTTTTACCTACGAGTGACGCTGTGTGCACGTATTATAATCAAATTACAATAACAAAAAGTATGAAAAAAAAATTAATTAATCTTTTATTATATAAAGATATACATATACCTAGACCTCATGTATTTGCAGATCTTCCGTTAAAAAGTACGGCTGCCCCGGTAGAGCTTACAGAAATAACTTTAAAGATTAATGAACTATTACCTCAACTTTCCGATTTTATAAGTCAATTTCACAATATTATATTAACTAATAATATAAATGTTATAACAGATGGAGGGGGTAATATGTCATTAGATGTTCCTGGTAATATGTCGGACACTGATGCTGAAAAATTTAGCAGAAGAATAAGTATTATTGATCGTTTAATAACAACACGTGGCCAAGAAATTAATGATTTATTACAGAAAGGATTAGAAATAGAAGGCAAATTAAAGAAAGAAAACGTTAACTATACTTCCCAAATATTAGATAAAGTTAATGAATTTAACAGATTAAATGCTTCTTATAAACATTAATAGCAGCTATGATTATACAATAATTATTTCCAGCTTACTGCTTGCAGCTAGCTATAAGAATAACCCTTCCTTAGAAGTGCAGGTAGCACTATATTAAAAAAGTGTATAAAGCTACAGAGCTAGCCTGCAGGAATATGTAGCGAAGCGCGAAGCGCACTAAATTAGTATTATTAATATTATAAGATTAAACAAAGCAATAAAACCCAAGTTAGCTTGGCTATATTCCTTTTTATTACTCTTCTAGCTTATTAGAGCTAGAGGAATATCTAGAGATATTACTGGATATAAATAAAAAAATGGGCTAGTAAGTTAGCACACATTAACAGAGAAAAAGAATTAAAAATAAAAAAAAAATGAATTATTCTCCTACTCTTATTTCAATAATTGAAAATATTATATTGATGTTACCCGCTTTATTAGTGGTTGCTTATGTTACTGTAGCCGAAAGAAAGACTATGGCCAGTATGCAAAGAAGACTTGGTCCTAATGCTGTAGGATACTATGGTCTATTGCAAGCATTCGCAGATGCTTTAAAATTAATCTTAAAAGAATATGTAGCCCCTACACAAGCTAATTTAATACTATTTTTCTTAGGACCTATAGTGACATTAATATTTGCTTTATTAGGTTATGCAGTTATTCCTTACGGTCCTGGACTATCATTAGGGGATATGGAATTAGGAATATTGTATATGTTAGCTGTTTCATCTTTAGCTACTTATGGAATTTTACTTGCAGGATGAAGTGCTAATAGTAAGTATGCTTTCTTAGGATCTTTAAGAAGTACAGCTCAATTAATTAGCTACGAATTAGTGTTAAGTTCTGTATTATTAATAATAATAATGATAACAAATAGCCTAAATTTAAATATAAATGTACAATTCCAAAAAATAGTATGATTAGCTTTACCCCTATTATGTATATTAATTATATTCTTTATAGGATCTGTGGCAGAAACTAATAGAGCACCGTTTGATTTAGCAGAGGCAGAATCTGAACTGGTAAGTGGATTTATGACAGAACACGCAGCAGTAATATTTGTCTTTTTCTTCTTAGCTGAGTATGCTAGTATAGTATTAATGTGTATATTTACTAGTATTTTATTTTTAGGTGGTTATTTATTAGAATTTGACATTGTATATTGATTTGATTTATTTAATTATGTATATGCATATATTTTTGATATAAACTGAGTTACATCTCTAGAATATTTTAAATTAAGAGAAATTTTAACTAGTTCTTCTGTAGATGCCTTTTTACATAGTATAACTTTAGGTATAAAAAGCTCAATAATGATATTTATATTTATCTGGGTAAGAGCCTCTTTCCCGAGAATTAGATTTGACCAGTTAATGTCATTCTGTTGAACTGTGCTATTACCAATTTTATTTGCTTTTATAATATTAATTCCTTGTTTATTATATATATTTGGAATAACTGTTGTAAATGTGAACATGTTTTAGTAAGATAAAAACTTATTTTTTTTTTAGGCCATGAGACACATGTATATAGGCGGACATAGTAAATTATTTGAATGATCTCTTTTTAAGGAACTAGATATGTTATTATCCTCATTAATCACAATACCATTATTAGGAACAATAGTTGTAGCTAGTATAGGATCATATAAAAAAAATTCAGAGTTATATACTAAAACCATTGCGCTAACTAGTAGTATAATAAATTTAATTATATCATTAGTTATGTTTATTTTATTTAATAACAGCTCTAATCAATTTCAGTATGTACAAGAGCACTACAATGTACAACTATTCGATATTTACTTGGGTGTAGATGGTATCTCAATATATTTTATATTATTGACAACAATAATAATGCCTATAGCATTATTATCTAATTGAGACTCTATAAAAGAAAATGTAAAATCTTATTTAATAATTATGTTATTATTAGAAACATTATTATTAGCAGTTTTTATGACATTAGATATAATGTCATTCTATATATTCTTTGAAAGTATATTACCTCCTTTATTTATATTAATAGGTTTATATGGATCAGATAATAAAGTAAGTGCGAGCTACTATTTATTTTTATATACACTGTGAGGTTCTTTGTTTTTACTACTGTCCATTTTAAGTACATCTTCTATAATGGGTAGTACAGATTTTGATACATTATTTAAACTAAATTTTGAATATAAAACTCAAATATTCTTATTTATAGGAATATTTATATCATTTGCAGTAAAAACTCCTACAATATTTTTAAACAATTGATTATTAAAAGCTCACGTTGAATCTCCTTTAGGAGGAAGTATTGTATTAGCCGCAATTGTATTAAAATTAAGTCTATACGGTGTATTTAGATTAATATTACCTATATTACCTAAAGCTTCTTTAGATTATACTTTTGTTGTATTTACTATAGCGGTAATTACAATAATATATGCTAGCTTTAGTACACTAAGAACTACAGACGTAAAAGAACTAATAGCCTATAGTTCAGTCTGTCACGCTTCAGTATATTTAATAGGAGTATTTAGTAATACTATACAAGGATTAGAGGGTAGTATCATATTAGGTTTAGCCCACGGGTTTGTGTCAAGTGGTTTATTTATATGTGCAGGTGGAATACTGTACGATAGAACAGGTACTAGACTTATATATTTTTATAGAGGAATTACCCAATTAATGCCTATATTTGCTATATTATTCTTTATATTAGCTTTAGGAAATTGCGGTGCTCCATTAACTTTAAATTTCGTAGGTGAATTTATGTCACTTTATAGTATAATAGAAAGATTACCAGTATTAGGTGTTTTCGCTTGCTCTTCTGTAGTATTTTCTGCAGCCTACACTATATATATGTTTAATAGAATATCTTTCGGTGGTTCTTTCACTAGATTCTTAGAAGAAAGTATATACGATGTAAATAAAAGAGAATTTATCTTATTATTTATATTAGTATTATTTACAGTTATATTAGGTGTATATCCTTCTTTAATTTTAAACGTATTAGATTATTCTATGAATAGTTTAATATATAGTATATAAGCTTAGCTGCGCTTAGCTATAAAAAGAATAGCTAGCTATAATAATAGGTAAGCAGACTAAAGCTCTTATATACTTTTTTTTTTACCTACGAGTGACGCTGTGTGCACGTATTATAATTATCATAATCAAAATTTATATGCCACAATTAGTACCTTTTTATTATATGAATGAAATAGTATTTGCTTTTGCTATAATAGTATTTATTCTATACGTATTATCTAAATATATATTACCAAGAATAGTGCGTTTATTCTTATCACGTATGTTTATTAATAAAATATAATATATATTAGTGCTATCCATATCCCTTCGGGTGCTAAAAGCAAGCTAAAAGCTAAAAGTCTGCATTAATAATGCTATAGCTATAAATATGTAGGGTAGCTTGCGCATCGTTCGCGCATAAAATAAGCAATATATTTTTTTATAAAAAAATATTAAAACTAGGGATTAGCAAGCTAAAGTAAAGCTTTAGCTTGCTAAATTATAGCTTGCTATAGCTTGGCTGCGTTAGCTAGGAGGAATATTAATAGCATAGCTAGAGAAAAATATACATAGCTAGTAAAATAAATATGAGCTTGTAACGGTATAAGCCGCACTGTTAGCTATGAGTAGTTTAGTAATATAGGCTATCCCTAGCTTTCAGTTAAAGCTAAAAGCCCTTTATTCTTTTTTTTTCTTGAGTCACTATTTCTGCTACGCTGGAATAGCTTTATTACATTGCACTCCGCTAGCTACTATTTTGCAAATATTTAGCTTTTTAAAGATTTATATATTATAGTAGTAATAATACTACTAAATGTTTTCTATAGAAAAACAAAATTTATTCTTAGCGCAAGCTGAAGAAATAAGAAGTCCTTTAGATCAATTTGAAATAAGAGACATATTAAATTTAGAAGTTTTAGGAGGTAACTTACATCTATCTTTAACTAACATAGGATTATATTTAACAATAGGAGCTTTAATTATATTAGTTTTAAGTATAGTTTCAACTAACTATAATAAATTAGTTAGTAATAACTGATCTATAGCTCAAGAATCTTTATACGTAACTATACATAATATAGTTATAGGTCAAATAAACCCTAAAAATGGTCAAATTTATTTCCCATTTATATATACTTTATTTATATTTATATTAGTAAATAATTTAATTGGAATGGTTCCATACAGTTTTGCTTCTACAGGTCATTTTGCATTAACATTTGCTCTTAGTTTTACAATAGTATTAGGTGCGACTATATTAGGATTCCAAAAACATGGTCTAAAATTCTTTTCTTTATTAGTACCAGCTGGTTGTCCTTTAGCTCTTTTACCTTTACTAGTTACTATAGAGTTAATATCATACCTTGCTAGAAATGTGTCATTAGGATTAAGATTAGCCGCTAATATAACTGCCGGTCATATGTTATTAAGCATATTAAGTGGGTTTGTTTATAATATAATGAATTCTGGTTTTATATTCTTCATTTTAGGATTAATACCTTTATTATTTATTATAGCCTTTTCAGGTTTAGAATTAGCAATAGCCTTCATCCAGGCGCAAGTGTTCGTGGTACTAACTAGTTCTTATATAAAAGATGGATTAGATTTACATTAATATTTGTAGCGAGCTAGCTGTAGTTTTTGTAGCAATAAGAGGGACTTCGTTCGTGCTAGCTAGAACTATAGCTAAATCTAGCCACCAGCTACCGCTATTACAGAAATTACCGAAATTACAGGTATTAGCTAACTATAAGCTAAGCTTCGGTTAGCCTATTTTTTTTTTTTATGGCTATAAATAAGCTATTAGTACTAAGTGTTTATATTGAGGAAAGTTATAATGAACAATAACAATTTATCCTAAGGTGCTCGTATAAATAGTAAGCTATAGCTTTAGCTTGCTATATATAGCAAGCTAAAGCTAAGCACTAAACTCTGCTTTGCACCCAGGAAATTAATAAAAGTTATATGATATATATGAAGAAAATAATACAAAATTATTTATATAATTTATATGAAAAATAGCGAGCAAGTAGCATTTTATAGATAAGTATCTGTTTTAGTAAAATTTACATTAAATAGCTTATATGTTTTTTCCTTAGTTAATGGATTTAGATCCATTAGTGATATATGAATAGTTCTATATCAAAAAAAAAATAAAAGTTGAGTTTGGTGATGGCTCTGATTGAATGCTGTCCAAGTGCTTGACACATGCTAATCGTACGTTTTAATTGCTATCCCTTTGGGAAGGCGCAAGCTCGTAAGCAATTAAAAAGTGGTGTACAGGTGAGTATAAGGATATTCTTCGCCGGCCTTAAAGTGGAGGTAAATCCTTCATAATAAATAAAGGAAACAGGATGATAACTTGGCAAATAAAGCTAGGCTTCTCATCGTTTCTGCTTTAAGAGGATAATAAATATCTTCGAGATAGGTAGTAGTTAAGGTGATGACTTAACTAGCCTTAAACTCTCGTAGTCGAATCTGAAAGGTTGATCGACCACATTGGGTCTGAAAAAACCCCAATGCAAGTTAGTACAGCAGTGAGGAATCTTGGTCAATGGCCTAACGGCTGAACTGGCAACTTGGAGAAGTGGCAAGTCTTCCAGTATGGGGAGCAAAACAGCTATGGGTCAAGTCTGATATCTTTAGGAGGGGCGAAGCTCCTCTTATTGTGAGGGCGAGTTATATAACACCATAGGACTGGCCGTCCCATATGAAAAGATTATATTAGAATTGAATGAAGCTTTGTTTATATATTGATAATGACAGTATATATATCGTGTCTTGACTAATTGCGTGCCAGCAGTCGCGGTAATACGTAAGAGACTAGTGTTATTCATCTTAATTAGGTTTAAAGGGTACCCAGACGGTCAATATAGCTTATAAAATGTTAGTACTTGACTAGAGTTTTATGTAAGAGGGCAGTACTTGAGGAGGAGAGATGAAATTTCGTGATACCAAAGGGACTCTGTAAAGGCGAAGGCAGCCCTCTATGTAAAAACTGACGTTGAAGGACGAAGGCACAGAGAACAAACAGGATTAGATACCCAAGTAGTCTTTGCAGTAAATGATGAATGCCATAGGTTAGATGGGTGGGCTCGTCTAGTTGAGTTAGTTTAGCAAACTAATGATCTAGACGAGCCCACCGTATATTTGGTCTATAAATGAAAGTGTAAGCATTTCACCTCAAGAGTAATGTGGCAACGCAGGAACTGAAATCACTAGACCGTTTCTGACACCAGTAGTGAAGTATGTTGTTTAATTCGATGATCCACGAAAAACCTTACCACAATTTGAATAATTTTATTACAGGAGTTGCACGGCTGTTTCCAGTTAATGTTGTGAAACTGTGGTTTCCATGAAATTAACGTAATCCCTGGCTTTATTTTTTTTATTTACGATAAAGCATTCAGTCCTGGAAATTTGGAAAGATAAAGGGGACAAAGACAAGTCATCATGGCCTTGATATTGTGGGCTATAGACGTGCCACATATTCCTAAACAAAGAGATGCAAAAATGTGAATTTAAGCTAATCTCAAAAAATAGGATATAAATTTTAAGGATTGTAGTCTGAAATTCGACTACATGAATAAGTAATTACTAGTAATCGTGAATCACCATGTCACGGTGAATAGACCTTGGATTGGTACTAACCACTCGTCACATGCTGAAAGGGGCATGCGCAATAAGTTTGCTTTCTTAGTAACAAGTAAAAAAAACAAATAGGTTTTATATATTCTTTTATTGGGAATCTTCGTATGCGTGGCTCTAATTAGTGTTAAGTCGAAATACGGTTCGCGTAGTGGAAGTTGCGCGGGATTAATTAACATTAACCATAAAAATATATAATATATAGATATTATATAAAGGAGGGTTCCTTTATTGGTAAGAAGGGTTGAGCTGTAAACTCAATAGCTATTGCTTTTAAGAGTTCGAATCTCTTGTCTCCTAGAATTAGTAACTTAAATAGGTAAAGGACTTCCTTGTCACGGAAGTAGATGTCGGTTCGATTCTGATCTAATTCGTATAGTAGGATACGTAGCCTACATATCTTCGTTAGCTTTTATAGACTAGCTTTATAATTTGGGCAAGCTTGCTGGAGCTTCGCCCCCCTCCGGGGGAGGTAGCGCCCTCGTAAAACTTTTAGTTTTTAGCTTTTAGCTTGCCTTTAGCTTTTAGCTATCTGTAATTAAGGTGCTGGTGGCTAGATGGAGCTATTATGCTTTCCTATATAGGCGCTAGCTCTATTTATTAGCGCTAGCTAAAGCTCTAGTTAATGCAGGAAAAGTTTCCATAGGTAGGGTAAGATATTTGCTAAGTATTATGTTTTATACATCTAGGTGTTCGAATCACCTCTTTTCCGTAGTCTGCATATATAGCTTTAGCTTTAGCTTTTAGCTTTATTTTGGGACGGAGGCTGTAGCGTATTTTATGGGGGTAGCTTTAGCTTGCGGATTTTTCGTGCGTGCTTAGCGCGGTTTCGCACGAAGGGGGGCGGCGGCGAAAAATATGCTTAGAACAAAGAGCTAGAGCTTGCGCCTAAATAAAATTTTTTTTTATAGCCCTAACAAGGAGGAGTACACTTTGTTAGTAGGGCGCTTCGCTCTATGAAGGCGCAAGCTCTGCGCGTTCATAGCGGGGGGCGCGAAGCTCGAAAAAAAAAATACATTTTTTTTTACTCCTTCGGCTGTCTATTTGAGCCTCTATAGCTCAACGGTAGAGCATAATACTGTTAATATTATGATAGATGTTCGATTCATCTTAGGGGCTTTTAATATGTGTATAAAACTAAAAGATTTATAATATATAATTTATATGACAAATTTAATAAGAAGTAATTTTCAGGATCATCCCTTCCATTTAGTGTCACCGTCTCCTTGACCGCTGTATACAAGTATTGCTTTATTTACAGTAACAGTGAACGGAGCATTATCAATGCACTTATTTAATAATAGCTATATAGTGTTTTACTTATCATTAATAACATTAGTAGCATCTATGTCTTTCTGATTTAGAGATATAATAGCAGAGGGTAAACTTAAATTAAACAATACATTATATTATTATTTAAATATCGCACAAAAAATTCCTTCTTCTGAAATAGGAAGAGCTTTAGAAATTTATACTAACAACAATAATACTGCAGTTTATACAGAGAACAATAAATTAGGTTATTATTTAGCAGGTCTTTTAGAGGGAGATGGTTCCATCTCTCTTCCTTCTTTAGGAGTTACAAGTTTAAACAGAATATTAAATCCTAGAATAGTATTTACTTCTCATATTAATAATATAGGAATGTATGCATACATACAATCAGAATTAGGTAATATAGGACGTTTTCAAAAATCAGGTGAAAATATTCTCCGTTATATTATTGGAGATAAGGAAAGTATTCTTCTCTTTATAAACTTAGTACATGGTAAACTTAGAACACCCAAAAATAAAAGATTTAATGATTTAATCAATTTTATTAATAACAAATATGATTTAAATATACCAGAAAGTTTATTAGATAATTCTAGTTTTACTGATAACAGTTGATTTACAGGTTTTACTGAGGCTGATGGACATTTTGGAATTAAACATATAGATAGGAAAGATAAATCTGAAACTCGTAAAAGATCTGTTAGTGAAAATGTTTCTTTAAAATTTAGATTAGATCAACGTTTATATGATAAAGCTACATCATCCTCGATGGAACCTTTTATGAATAATTTAGCTTTATTTCTTAAAGCTAAATTAAAGTCATATGCTGTAAAGAATTCTGAAGTATTATCCGTTAGTGTAGAATCAATACAAAATATAAGCTTTCTTGTAGACTACTTTAATAAATATCCTTTAATAGGAGATAAACTTAATAATTACAAAAAATGAGAAATAGTTTATAATATGATTCTATCTAAAGAACATCTTACTGAAGAAGGAAGATTAAAAATAAGAAATTTAATTAATAAGAGCTAGCGCCTTAATAATAATAATATAATGTATATATGTGCTCTCTTTAAATTTAACAAATTGCTGGAAAACCCTATAAATAGGATAATCAGCAGGGAACTAATAGACGGATAAATATCTTTTAGTGCCTTCAGAGACTAAATGTTAAAAATTAATACGTTTATAACCTATTAATTAAGATATAGTCCAACTAATATAGAAATATATTAATAATTTTTTGACATATTTAGGAAATCATACATTAGCAGTGCAAAAGGGGTTAAATCTAGGAGTAATACTATTTATAGTATCTGAAG
Source organism: Fusarium proliferatum ET1 (assembly GCF_900067095.1). Lineage (NCBI taxonomy): Eukaryota > Fungi > Ascomycota > Sordariomycetes > Hypocreales > Nectriaceae > Fusarium > Fusarium proliferatum. The sequence continues at coordinate 27,945 of NW_022194811.1, read as the reverse complement.
GTTTATTTTTTGTAGCTATCTTTTGAGCATTCTTTCATAGTGCATTAACACCTACTGTAGAATTAGGAGCTCAATGACCACCTATGGGTATAGAACCAGTAAACCCATTTGAATTACCATTACTTAACACAGTAATTTTATTATCTAGTGGAGCAACTATTACTTATGCACACCACTCATTAATAAAAGGAGAAAGAAGAGGAGCTTTATACGGTTCTATCTTTACAGTTCTATTAGCTTTAATATTCACTTTTTTCCAAGGGGTAGAATATAGCGTTTCTTCCTTTACTATTAGTGACGGTGTATTTGGAACATGTTTCTTCTTCGGTACAGGTTTCCACGGATTACACGTTATTATAGGTACAATATTCTTATCAGTGGCTTTATGAAGAATATATTCATACCATTTAACAGATCATCACCATCTTGGTTATGAAGCTGGAATATTATACTGACATTTCGTGGATGTAGTTTGACTTTTCTTATATGTATCTATGTATTATTGAGGTTCTTAATTTATTAAGGCTTTTGCTTTTAGCATTTACCTGGTGGTAATTAAGGCGCTAGCTTTAGCTAGCGCATAACAAGAGCGTAGCTATGAAGGTGAGGACGCGCTTGCTTGCTAGCAAGCTAGAAAAAAAATGCATTTTTTATAGCTTTAGCTTGCTGAAGACTGGGGCAAGCTATGCATACTTCGTTAGGAGAAGCCGAAAAATATACACTAAGAAGGCTTAGCAAAGCTCGAAAAAAAAAACATTTTTTTGGGAGGAGTACACTTCGTTAGCGCCCTAACGAAGTGTACTCCGCATACTTCGTAGCCCTCCTGCACTTTTTACCGTTAGAGTAATAAGGAGGAAGCTAAAAGCTAAAAGCAAACTAAAGCTCTGTACTTTTTTTTTTATATAGCTTTGTATTTTTCTTATAGCTGCTGCTAGTTCCTGCGTAATAGTCATAGTAATATTGTTCTACTTGGCATGCTAAAACCTTATATATAAATGCTAATAAGATTAAGTCTTAATTCAGACGGTAATCTATTTTATATAGAAAAAAAGATAAAATAATCTTGCTAATTACTAGTATGCAGGAATCGGAATGCAAGCCCAATAAAGGCTTTGCAGACTTGCTTTTAGTTAGTTGTAATTAAGGGCTATTAACTAAATATAGCCAAATACTTATCCCTTTATCTGGCGCAGAGCTAGTTTTAGTTTGTTAGCTAAAGCTCGCAGACTCTTCGGGGGAAGATATGGAGTTATAAGAATATGGACAAATAAGTTATGTATAGGAGGGAGCTTGCGGATTTACGATTTTCACCGAAAATACGCAAGCTAGAAGTTCGTGCTATGAAGGCGCAAGCTCGAACGAGCTTTAGCTAGCTAGCCGCCGAAAAATATGCACCCTAGCTAGCTAGCCATTTAGGCGCAAGCTCTAGCTAGTAAAAAAAAAAATGTATTTTTTTTTTTTCGTGCTTATTACTATTCCTATTAGAAGAATAGGAATTACAGCGCTAGCTTGAAAAATCGCAAGGCTACCGTAGTATTACCCGTAGCACTATGCATCCTTCGTCCATTGTAGCAAGCAAGCTAAAATTATGTTACAGGTTAAAAGACAAGATATAATTTTATTGCTATCCTAAATATTAGGTTAATATAAATAAAAAAAAAAATACAATGTATTATCAACTTCTAGCTATACCTGAGATTTTCTCGAATGGGTATTTTACCGGATCTTTAGATATAATAAATATAACAGCTTTATTATGCGGTATTTTAATAATAATTAATAAAAACCCTATTGTATCAGTAATATTTCTAATAGGTTTATTTGCAAATATATCAGTATATTTAATATTAATAGGTCTTACATTTATAGGTTTATCTTATTTAATTGTTTATATTGGGGCAGTTTCAATATTATTTCTATTTATATTAATGTTAATAAATATAAGAACAAGCGAATTACAAAGTAATAATAGAAATAGTGTATCTTTAGGTTTATTTATTACAATTCTTGCAAATTTTACTATATTCCAAGTACTTCCTTATTACATGGCGATATTAAATAATTACAGTAGTAAATTAAATACTATACTATACTATTTACCTTGAAATAAGTTTAGTGATATATTAAAATATATTAATAGAAACTTAGATATAACGAATGCCAATATTATGTTTGTATCAAGTAATAGTTGAGATAATAATATGGCTGAAACAGGACATACAGCAACTATAGGACATATATTATACACAAGCCACAATATGTGAATATTTATGGCTAGTTTTATATTACTATTAGCTATGGTAGGTGCAATAATAATTACTATAAAAGGTAAAGATTAATACTCATTAATGGTGTGGTATATCTTATATTCTTGTTTCTTTAAAGGCGCTAGCTTGTAGCATTACTATTCTACTAACGAAGTGTTAGACTGCAGCATAGTAATGCTATGAGCTATTAAGGCTGCGCTAGTTAAAGGTTTTATAAAAAAAATACAGAGCTTCTGCCTTTCTGCAAAAGCAGTAAACCTGTAAGAAAAATTAGTTCAATGGTAGAGCGATTGTTTTACACACAATAAGTTGAAGGTTCAAATCCTTCATTTTTCAGTATTAAGGAGGGCTACGAAGTATGCGGCGCGGCTAGAGCTTGCGCCTAAAAAAATTATAATTTTTTCCTCGGCTAGCTAGCTAAAGCTCGCCTTAAAAAAATATGCTCTATATAAGATTCCTTAACTTAAACGGTAGAGTGCATTTTTGATAAGAATGATATCAGCGTTCGATTCGCTGAGGAATTAAAGAGAATTGGCCGAGTGGTTTAAGGCGGTAAGCTTGAGTCTTATTAGGTTATATTCTAGCCACATCCGTTCAAATCGGATATTCTCTGAAGAGTGTAGTTTAATTGGCAAAATAGGAAGCTTCAACCTTCAAATTCTTGGTTCAAGTCCAAGTACTCTTGTTTTTTTTTTTACGGATTAGGGCCGGCTTGGGTAGGCACTTCGTTTGGGACGAAGACTAGTTATGTTCGAATCATAATAATCCGATTAATTTTAGAAGTATTAGAGATAAAAAGATAGATAAATGAATATTTCTGCTACAAAGACATTCCTGCACTAGGCTAGTACTAGCTAGTGCTAGGTGAGGAGCCGATAAGGAATTACAGAAATAAGCGATATTTTTTAATAAAAAAGAATAAAAGCGAGCTAAAAGCTATATATGTAGCTTTTAGCCTTGCTTAATTGCATGCATTAGAGCTAGAGCTAGCAATTAACAAATTAAAAGCAGCTCTGGATATATAAATTATAAATGTAATTTAGAAATTTGTTATTCCTAATTAGGAATCAGCAAGCTCTTCTAAATTATATAAGTATGGAAAGAAATTATTGTAGAATTTAAGCTATATATTAAAGAGATTTATTTATATAAATAGGTTTGCTAGCTGATTGTGTATATACGCAGGCCAATGCTTCTAATTTCATAGCAAGCTCGCTTGCTATGAAATAGGCAACCAGTAATATAAGCAAGTGTGTGCTATTTATAGCGCTAGCCTACAAACCTATAATTATATTAACTCTAAGAGAAATTTAATAATAAACGAAGTGAATTGAAATATCTTAGTAACTTTAGGAAAAGAAATCAAAAGAGATTCTATGATTAGCGTGAGCTAAAATAGACTAGCCTAAAAAGTCAAATGGTGGATAAACTGTTTAAATTAAATGGGGAACCTTCCTCAAAGGCTAAATATAATATATAAGCGATAGTGGAAAGTACCGTGAGGGAACCAAAACAAAAACAGTGATTTTATAAGCAGTTCGGAAAAATAAAAAAAAAAGTTAGAACGTACCTTTTGCATAATGGGTCACCAAGTTAACATTAGATGCGAGTAGGAGGGAGCAGCCCCGTGCATACGTAGTTAAACCGAGCGTTAAAATAACGGTAAGTATCTAAAGTTAGACCCGAAGCCTGGTGATTTTACCATAATCAGGATTATAAAAGTCCGAACGGAATATTGTAGCATAAATATCCGAAGAATTATGGTAGGTGTAGTGAAAGACAATACTGACCAGGATAGCTGGTTTTCTGCGAAACCTATAACAGTAGGCAATTTAAGTATAATATCTTAGCAGGTACAGAATTTAATCTCAGACAAGACATAAGGCTTAGCTTGTTAGCAAGTAAAGCTCATGTTTTATTTTGTACAAATTGGGGGATCATGAAGATTTTATCAGTGAGTATGTAGACTCGGAATGGCAAAGATATATCTTAAATCATCAGACATAGAATGATAAGGTTGTATGTCAAAAGGGAAACAGCCCAGAACAAGAGTTAAGGTTCCTAAATTATTAGTTGAGTGAAATTAAGAAGGTTTTTATTAAAGTCGACAAGGAGATAGGCTTAGAAGCAGCCATAATTTTATGACCTCGTAACAGAGCGCTTGTTAAGTTTTAAAAGCATCGAAAATTTATCGGATCTAAACAATATACCGAAACCTTGTCCATATTATTTTATAATTAAAGCTTAATTATAATTAAATGGGGTAGCAGAACGTTGAGCTAAATTAAGATTTTTATTTTTTAAATGAAATTATAATAATTTAACTCAAGTGATAATGGTGACATGAGTAACTAAAAGAAAAAATAAAATTTTTCCGCCTAAAGCTTATGGATGTAATTAAGTAACGGCCTCTAAGTTTATATTATCTAAAGATTTAAACGATGAGATAATCTTTTGTACTAAGGACGACATTTTAAGTGAAAAATGTACTGGAAAAATAGTACTAAATTAATGGCTATAGCTAATTAGGGCTATAAAAAAAAATTTATTTTTTTTTTATAAAGCTCGCTATAGCTATAAATGAAAAGTAACCGTACCTAGAATCTGAAACAAGTAAGCTAGTAGAGAATACGAAGGCGTAAATGAGCTAACAATCATAAAGGAACTCGGCAAATTGACTACCGTAACTTCGGGATAAGGAGAGCTCATTATTCTTGATTAATATCAGGTAAAGAGGAAGAAGCATGAAATAGTGTTGTACGACTGTTTAATTAAAACACAGCACTTTGCTGAAAGATTAAAAATCTAAGTATAGAGTGTGATGTCTGCCCGGTGCCGGCTGGTTAACAGATATAATTAAATATACTAATATTTGATGTAGACGGAAACCCCGGTTAAAGGCGGCCTTAACGTGAGGGTCCTAAGGTAGCGAAATGCCTTGGCCGTTAAATGCGGTCTTGCATGAATGATGTAACGATACAACAGCTGTCTCTATGATTGACTCAGTGAAATTGGAATAGCTGTGCAGATACAGTTTACCTCTAGTTAGACGAGAAGACCCTATGCAGCTTTACTGTCACTAATTATAGAGTATGATAAACAATTTTCAGATTATAAGGTAATTGACGGCTAGCTTGTTCAGCAAGCTAGCTCTATGACAATGAGAATCCTTTATTTTTTTTTCATATGAATGAATTGGTTTAGGATTATGAGTAGGTAGCTGCTTCTGCTACTTGGCGCAAGCATTGCTTGCGTCAAGTGTCTGAAGTATGCATTCCAGCTCATGCATAGTAAATCAACCTAATTCAGCTTATTTTCCTTTCTGCCATAAGCGCATAATGATAGATTTAACTTAAATTTTGATTTATGCCGAGCCCCTCCGGGGCTACTGCAGAAATAGATAAGTACCCTTGGCTAAGGAACTATCGCTAGGGGACAGTTTATGTGGGGCACAGACCCTGTAAAGAGTAAACAGGAGTGTCTAATAATTTATAATTATTTTGTTTGCGATTTAAGATAGTGAAACTATTTTTAATCATATAAAATTATTTATATGTACATTCGTTGTATATATATTTAAAAAAAGGTAGGATTTTCACTATATAGAAATTAGAGATAATAAAAATATTAAGAATATACCTTTCAGGTAACACTAATATTTTTTAGCTATTAAGACAGGCTATCAAGCTAGGCTCTAATAGTTATGTATTAATTATCTAAAAAGCTCAACGGCTAAATCTTGCCTTACTGTTTGATTATCAACAAATCTTACAGTTGCGTAAGCAGGGCATAGGATCACAAGATGCAACAAGGAAAGATCTTGGATTATTGGAAAAGCTACGCTAGGGATGTTTGTCCTTTAATATTTTATTACACAGCGGCTTTAGTTAGCAATATTTTAGGGGCAAGCCTAAGCATACTTCGTATTCAAGAAGGCGGAGCTATATTTCATAGCCCTCCTATAAAAAAAATATTGCAGGTTAGCTAAAGCTCGATAGGTTTCACTTATCTATGCTGAGAAATAAGGATAATTAATAATATATTGGGTTAATTTCAAAAATTACTAGCTTGCATATTTTAGAAAAAAAAATAAGCTAGCTCGTAAATTTGAAGCGAAATTTATCTTAGCATAAATTATAAGATAAAGACGTTCAACGACTATAAGGTGAGTTATATGCACAGCTTGCCAATCCTTTATTATTAGGGATCAGCAAGCTAAACAATAATCCTTTTTTACACCCAACATTATTATTATATATATATATATAAAAAAGTAAAAAAAAAAGAATAAATATTTGGAAAAATGAATAAAAGTGGTAACGTAGACAAGAGCTTTAGCTTGCGCACCCCCTCTAAGATGAAAATTTATAACAATAACTTAAAACGGGGGGGAGCGGCTAAAACAATACTTTTAAAGAAAAAAATAGGTGATATAGGAATAACCAAATATTTACCTTCATTTTCTAAAGAATGAAAGAATACTATATATTCTTATAATAAAAATACATTAAAGAATATACCAGTTAATGATTTAAATATAAACAAAATAATAAAAGGTTATTTTAATTTATATTTTAAAGATCATAAATATACAGGATCTAAATTTATATTATTAAAAAGAAGACGTAATTTATTAAGAAGAATACATGTAAGTAATGCGGAAATTAAACATACTAATAATAAAGCAATAATTACGCTATATACTTTAAATAGAGAAAAAAATGTATTAAAAAAAAAATATTTAAAAATAAATAAAAAAATAAGTAAAAAATTAATAGCCAAACGTTATTTTTTATTATATAAAAAAAATATAAAAAAAATTTATAAAATCTTAGGTGAATATAAAGATCAATATATATTTATTAGTGATATAATAAGAAAAACGAAATTTATAAAGTATAAACTAGAATATTTAAATAAATTTATAAAATTAAAAGATCTTTATTTAAAAAAAGTTTGAGGTGTTATTCTTAACCAATATGCTAGAAAATATCTAAAATACTTAAGAAAATATGATTTATTATATTCTCTTAATCAATATAAATTCAACAGATTGGTGTTTTTACCTATATTAAGTAATATATTAAATAAAATTATAGGAAAAAAAATAGAATATAATATAATTAATTTAAAATCTGTTGCATATCATACAGATCTTTTTACTAATGCATTAGCATTAAAATTAAGAAAAAGAAGAATAAATTATATAAATTCTATGTTTAGTATTTTAAATAGAGCATATTTACCTAATATTAACACGATTAAAGAAAGATCTATAATAAAAGGTGATAAAAAAATGGACCTATTTCAAGGTAAATTTAAAGATTTAAAAATAATTTCTAATATGAATGCTTCGAATATTCCTGCCTTGCAGGAATTAGAAGCGCCCTCATTATCTAAACTGTTAGATGGTGCATATTCTTCAGATGTAAATATAGGTGGTACGGTAACTTCGTTCACGCAAGCGAACGAAAATATCCATAATACCATTTATAATTCTATTGGATATAAAAACATGGGAGGTATAAGATTAGAAGTTAAAGGTAGATTAACTAAACGTTATAGAGCGGATAGATCTGTCTATTCATTAAAATGAAAAGGAGGATTAAAAAATATAGATTCTTCTTTTAGAGGTTTAAGTTCAGTTTTATTTAGAGGTAATTCTAAATCAAATGTAACTTATTCAATAGCTAAATCAAAACGTCGTATTGGAGCCTTTGCAGTAAAAGGTTGAATAGGCGGTAAATAAAGGCGCTATTTTCTTATCCATGCATTAGTTAGTACGAGGGGTAGACTTAGTTAGCCCGCTCCCTAGCTAAAGCTAGGAATTACAGAAAATCGCCCTAGCTTTATTCTAGGACATAACTGGAAAAATATATATATATAATAATAATGAAGACATAGTCTGAACCGTTTTGAAAAAAATGGAAATATAAGTGCTAGCACCGCACTTTTATGATAACACATAGAACAGGCTAATTTGCGCAAGAGTGTACAAAATGAGTGCGCGGTTTGGCACCTCGATGTCGGCTTAACTTATCCTCATGGATGCAGGAACTATGTAGGGTGCGACTGTTCGTCGATTAAAAAGTTACATGAGCTGGGTTAAATACGTCGTGAGACAGTATGGTTTCTATCTTCTAGGGGGAATTAGAATATAATAAGAACTAACTTTTGTACGAAAGGAACAAGAAGAATTTAATTTGTAAAAGGGTTAAATAATAGTTACTAACCTATGGTTTACCTGTTGTCTATGTGCCCAAATATTAAAATATATATATGGAGGAAGCTCCTTAAGAGCTTCCCCCGCAAATTATATATATCTGTATAGCTAGCCTGCGGACTCCGGTTATGCCTGAGTTTGGCAAGCTAAAGCTATACATAGGGATGTTTCTTTCACTAAGATAAATATATAGCATAGGCACGGCAGGAAAGCTAAGTTGGTTAAGGATAAGTGCTGAAAGCATATAGGCACGAAGCTTATCTTAAGATATTTCTTAAATATACGTAAAATATTATTACGAAGGATGTAATATAGGCTTTATCCGTACGAATCAGGAGATTTTTAAGAATAAAGTACTAATTTTATAAATAACTATTTATACATATATCACATTTACAATGCATGCATATTTTTGCTACACAGATACATTCCTGCACTAGCTAGCATTAGCTAGTGCTAGGGAGTACATAAGGAATTACACAAATTAGCTAACCATAGCAGCATATATATGCTATTAAATAAGCTAGGGGGAAGCTAAAGCTCGCTCTTCATGCTTTTAGCTAGAAATAGAGCTAGCTAAAACCTTAAGAGGTAAAAAAAATGTATTTTTTTTTTT
>NW_022194811.1:8876-18819 GCF_900067095.1 Fusarium proliferatum ET1 | reverse complement strand
GCAGCCTATATATAGGCGCAAGCTCTAGCTCCCCTTAAAGTTTAGTAAATTGCAGCTAGAGCCTGATTAGCATAAAAGTAATGCAATTGTTTTGTAATCAATTGAAGTAAGTGCGATACTTGCATTGGGCTGAGAAATAGCTTTAGCTTGCTAAGGTTAGTTAGCTATAGACGAATAGACTAAGTCTCCTCCTGCACTAGCTAAGCAAGCTCGGATTAGTAGTCAAGTGGTAAGACATAGCTCTTTCAATGCTACCATCGTAGGTTCGAATCCTATCTAGTCTAAAGCGGATTGGTGTAATAGTAACACATTTGGCTCATGCCCAGAGGTTAGAGGTGCAAGTCCTTTGTCCGCGTAGGGCTATAACTTAATAGGTAAAGTGTACTGCTCATAACAGTAATTATAAGTGTTCAAGTCACTTTAGCCCTAAAAAAGCGGCCATGGGTTAATGGTAAACTGGTCGATTTCCACTCGATTTATGTCAGTTCAAGTCTGACTGGCCGTATTAAAAGCTTATACTGGTTTTTATTATTGCGATAATAAATAATAATAACTAATATTCATATTAACTCGGGTGGAGCTTTATACATAGAGGAGGGGGGCTGCGCTAGAGCTTCGCCCTACGAAGTATGCATAGCTTGCGCCAGCCTTCAGCATGCTAAAGCACCAGCCCCCTTTATAAAGCTCCGCCTACATAGCACAGATATTTGTTACCTTTATGAGAGTGAGGTCAAAAAAATGTACTTTTTTCTAGCTTGCTAGCTTGCAAGCTAGCTAGAGAGGCCCTCGTGTAGAGCTAGAGCTTGCGCCTAAAAAAAAATTAGTTTTTATAGCGGACTTCGCTCTAGCAAGCTCTCTTAAAAAACTAATTCATGGGCTTCGCACAGCTTCGCACGCTTGATTATTAGTGAGAAAAACTAATTAGTGGGCTTTGCTATTAGTGAGGGGGAACGAATAGCTTTAGCTTGCTAAGGTTAGTTAGCCACCCTCTACACTTTTTAGATCTTTTAGAGAGATAAATATAGTTAATAACAACAAATTTATTTGGGCTGCGCTAGAGCTTCGCCTTCTAGAAAGAAAAAAATATATTTAGGCGCAAGCTCTAGCGTACTTCGTTAGTGCTAAAGCTCTATGGGTAATATAATTAAGAATAACAAATTTATTAGATCTATAAGTGATATACAGAAGGATAAATTTGTTATTAGATCTATAAGTGATATACAGAAGGATAAATTTGTTATTAGATCTATAAGTGATATAGTTAAAGATAACTACACTAAAATAAAATAAAAATAAAAATTAAATCCAAGTGGTGGAATTGGTAGACACGACAAACTTAAGCTTTGTTGCTTTAGGGCATGAAGGTTCAAATCCTTCCTTAGATATTAATACGGCGAGGGCGAGCTTTATAAAGCTCGCCTCGCCCTCGGTGTACAATAGTACAATATGGTTTAACCGCTTACTAATGAGCAGGAATTATTATAGATAAGCAATTAATAATATCAGACCCGAAGTGGTCTGGAGCTTGCTCTGCCCTATAACGATGAAGAGCTTGCCCCGCCTTACAACAATGAAAGTCAAATCTTTCTTCGGGTGCCTTCGCTATAAGATATAAAATTTTTTATCTGTGAATTTATATCTTTTAGCTGAGTGATATTATAGGCTGGCTCCTAAGATTTGGAGTTTAACAAGGATAAAATGAGTCTCCGTTCGTGATAGATTTACGTTCCTGATGACGATAGTATATTTTATATTAGCTAATATACAGTAGCTGGATAGATTACTATAAAGTGCCACACTGCTGAATGGGTATCCTTCGGATTAGAAGGATACTCTTTGGTAGGCTAGGAGGTGATGATACGGATGCTTTGTTGTTATCCCCAGTAAGCAGGGAGGAGAAGCCTTTCCGTGTCTTTGTATATCTGTACTATATTAGAGTAGCCTTCCCCCACCGTTTAGTTTCGTATGATGAAGGCTTAGGAAAGCTCGAAAAAAAAATACATTTTTTTTTACTACATGCGCAACTCTTAGGTAGCGAAATATATATGTGCGCATGATTACACACTTTTATTTTATTCTATACTACCTAGCCATTATAATAATAAACAGATTTTTTTTTAACAAAACAATGATGATGATATTTAACAATTTTATAGAATTAATACGATATGTGTTTTTACACTGTGTGCAGCTGCAGCCAATTTTTAAGAAATATGGTTGTATAGCTGCAAGCTTATGAAAAAATTATCTTAGAGGATTAGTTTCGCCCTTTTTTAATGCGAGATTATATCAAATTTTAAGTATAGTTTTTATTTATGTGTTTGTGCAACCCATAGATTGGAGTTTATGTATAGATCCCTTAAGGGATTCTATACTAAATCTAGAGTTGTTACCGTCACAAACTAAAATTTATCAAGTGCGAGATCTTAACATAAAATTTAGCTATGGCTATAGCTATAGATCTTTACCTTGAATCAAAATTTTTATATTTATATTTATAATAATAAAATTTTCCTTAGTTTTTATAATACAAAATTATATTTTTATAATTTCAAGTTTATTAAGTGCAATATTAATTAAAGCTTTAGCTTTAAACTTTTATAATAAACATTTTAAGTACTATTATGACTATATATTCGCCCCAACAGGGATAGCATCGCCTTCAGACAAATGGAAAAAATTAGTGTACTTGGTTAGACAAATAGTTAATAATATATACAAAATTATAAAACATTTATTAAAAATATGAATAATTTCTGTTATATTAATTTTTACTTTTAGATCTATGATAGCTACTATGTTATTAAATTTAGAGAATAAAAGTTTATCAATAATATTAACACTTGTTCTTCCTTTACCTATGATTTTATATTTGCTAAATTTTATTATTAAATATTTAAAGAAAGAACCTATAAAGGATGAAGATTATTATTTGTATAACGATTATGTAGTAGAAAGAGTAAATTTGTATAGAATAACTTATATTACATTTGTAAACTACTTAATTAGAAACTATTATAGTACAATAAGTATTGTAATAATGACAATAGTGCTTATTGTTCTATTTATAGCATTATTAATAATTTGTAAATTATACGTACATAGCCGGCAAACATATAAGGGAGCAAGTAGTAGACAAAGTACAATATCCGGTATTAGCAGGTGCAGAGTAATAAATAATAATGAACCATTAGCACTAAAATCTGCATTTCAAACAACGGCTGGCTATATATCAGCTTTTATAGCAATAACTCCTTTTTTTCAGGAAGGATGTAATAAGGGGTTTATGGACTATTATATAAATACAGGTAAAACTAAATATTATGATTGAAAAAGAATAACTTTTCCTAAGCCTCGTGTAATAAAGAAAGGTTTAACTGTGAATATAATGGAAAATATCCAGGATAAGAATAAAAAGGACAGGGAAAATATGTTATACATCCAAGATGAATCTACACAGAAAAATCTGATAGCGAATTATAAACCTCAAATAGAAAAATCCCCTATTCTAAATATGAGTTGAAAACTTAAATATAATGAAGGTATCCAAAGATCGAAAGAGAAATTCACAGTAAAACCGATAAATTATTTCACTAATCCTGAATATTATGGGTCGGTTAATCTTGTTTTACAAGGGAGATTTTTAATAGTTCTTCTAATTAGACGTGACTCGCCAGGTTGTGTCTTTATGCCTACTTATTGTTTACCTGCAGATAAAAACGATTCTAAAAGTTTTACTCAAATTAGAGATACAGTTAATTTATTAGAGCATAAATATGGAATAGTTATGCCCAGAATAGGCTGGGAGAAGGCAAATAATAGAAGCAATGGTTTAGTAATTTATACTCAAGGGGAATCTATTGAGAATAAAAGTTTATTTAAAGTATGAAGGCCTACATTAAATTATACTGAACCGGAATTAAAAACAGTTGAAAATTATTATTATTGAGAAGAACCTAGATTAAGATGTAAAGAATTTATTACGAAGGACTTTATTAAACTTAAAGAAAAGATCAATGCAGCAGTAAAAGTTCAGCAAAATTATTTGGATAGACTACTTAGAGATGACGTAAAATTATCAAAAGAAATGCAAAAGTCTTTTATGGAAAGGTTGGCTCATATTGAACATATAGTAGACCGGTATTATCAAGAATTGGTGAAATTTTACATACTTAAAGGTGTAAAAGCTAACCCTAATTTTACTGTGAATTATGATGATGATAAAGGTAGACTTGGCTATGAAAATTTAAAGATACTAGCACGCCGTGAGACAGAAGAGAGTATTATTAGAGAGAAATCTATAAATCCGGACAAGAAGGAGCGAGAGCAAACTACGGGAGAATTATTAGAATTAGTGAAAGCTAAATTTGATAGATTTAATAGTAACAATGAATATATGGATAATACATTATATTATTTTAAAACTCGTCGTGATTATCCTATACATTCTGTATTATTCTCGCATGATAAAAGGCATTTAACTTTATTTAGTATATATAAGAATGGAGTTATTGAAGGGTACAAAGAAAAATCCCAAACGCTAGGTAAATTATCTTCTAGCTTAAAATTACCATTAGTTGAATCTAGAATCCAGTTGATAAAAAATATGGCTAACCATTCTAGAGAATTTGAAGATTTTGATAATTTTTATGGTGTTTCTATTAATAGACTTACATTTGAATTTTTTGAACTTATATCAACTAATAGTATATATTTCGGAATCTCTGAGAGAGATGGAACTTCTCAGCAATTGCTAGACGAAAATTCGGATTGTGAAGTTTATAGCATTATAGACATAAAAAATAATAGTCTACAATTACCTGTTGTTTTTAATGAAAATGAGTCCTATAAACTTACTATACCTAAATATGATTATAATTTGTTAGACAATACAGATGAGCATACTATTCGTAGATTTATGGATTTTGTCTATCATGAAAATTTGGATGGATATTTAACTTATGATTCAAATGAGGTTAATAGTATAGCAACGGGAAAATGGGATTCAAATGAGGCTAATAGTATAACAAGGGGAAAAAAGGATTCAAGTGAGGTTAATAGTGTAGCAAAGGGAAAAAGGGTACATTTTTCGAAAGAAGATATAGACCATAAAAAAGGTAAAATACCAGGGAAGTATTATAGAAAGGTACGTTTTACTAAAGAAGCCGTAGACTATAAAAAAGGTAAAAAACCCGGGAAGTATAATTACGAGATCTCTCAGGGGGCAGAGGAAAGAGTAGGAAAAACAAAAGAAATTAGAGAGAAAGATCGTCAGCTAGCTTTACAAAAAGGTTTGCAAGGGAAAAAAGTTAAAATTAATAATGAAGTCCAAGTAAAATTGCTAGTGAAGGATAGTGTTGTAAGTGAGGAACCCCTGCATAAGGGGAAAAAAAATATACCTAAATCTATTCTTAAGAAGTCTACGAATGATTACCCTAAACGAAGAGTAAGAGCCATGCCGGCTCCTCAAGAGCCAATTAATAGTCCTCCCCCTCAAGAGCCAATTAATAGTCCTCCCCCTCAAGAGCCAATTAATAGTCCTCCCCAGCATACGGGTGAAAAAAATATGCCTAAATCTATTCTTAAGAAGCCTACAGATCATTTTCCTAAATATATTCTTAATAAGTCTATGGATCATCCTAAATATATTCTTGATAAGAATAAATCTCTTATTAAGAAGTATACGGAGCGTTATCCTAAACCTAATCTTAAGAAGTCTACGGATCATTATCCTAAACGAAAACCAAGAATGATGCTCCCCACTGAAAAGCCAATCCCTCCCCTACCCAAAAAACGAAAAGCAATAGCCTTGCTGCCCACTGAAGAGCCAATTAATACTCCTAACCCTCCTAAGCGGCTAAGAGCAATAGCCTTGCTGCCTCCTGAAGAGCCAAGTAATGCTCCTACCCTACCTAAAGGAGGAGTAAGTGCCTTCCCGGCTCCTCAAGAGCCAATTAATAGTCCTGAACTAGCTATAAAACCACCTATTGATACTTCAGCATGGTTAGTACCTGATGATGAGGATATATATGGTTATAGTGGAGATGAAGATAATACTAAAAATAATAATGGAGGTGCTGTTAAGGTTTCAGCTGCTCAAAATAATAGTGGAGCAGCTGTTGAGGTTTCAGCTGTGCAAGAAGTAGACTACCCCTTAGTACAACCTATGCAAGACAGCCCTGGTTATATGCCTTATTCAGAGGAGGCAGAAAGTCTCGCTAATAATGATAACAATATGGATTGACATAGTACAGGAGAGGCTTTGGGTGCTGGCCAAGTGAATGAGTCAGAGGTTAGTTTAATATCTGCAGATGATATTTCTAGGGATTATATATCTAGAGATGGGGCTCCTTCACCTCAATTTTTTATACCTGAACCCTCGGAAGATAATATCTCTAGTATGAGCTATAGTCCTAAATATACGGAAGCTAACCTGGAGCAGGCTGGTCAGATTTTAGAGCAAATCTTCTTAACGTGAGGAAGAGGCTTTACCCGCGGCGGAAATAGATGCAAATTTGGCTAGAGAAGTTATGATGAATTCGAGTTTAGGTAACCAAGCTGTAGTAGAAACCTATAAATCCTAGCCTACTTTCTTCCTAGCCAACTTATCCCTATCCAAGCTATCAATCCGGAGCCGGTGGAAGCAGAAGATAGTTCACTCTCCAGTATAGGAGATGAAGAACTGTATAAATTAGAGCAAGAAGTATCTAACGGAGAGGAGCTCTCGCCTTCAATGGAGGAAGAGGCTTCAGGGAAGGAAGAGGGAAGCACCCCCTCAGGGAAAGAAGACGCAGCTGGGGATGAAGATAGTTCACTTTCCAATATAGGAGATGAAGAACTGTCTAAATTAGAGCAAGAAATATTTAATCGAGAAGAGCTGGTGCCTTTAAAGGAGGAAGAGGTTTCCGGGAAAACTCTTGATCCCTTTATTCCTCCGGCCGTGGTAGAAGTGAGAGACCCTGAGGTTATTATTATATCATCAGATGATAGTTCTAGTGAGGATACTTCTTCTCCTCCTGCACCAGGAGAAGTGGGGGATCCTGAGGCTATTATTATATCATCAGATGATAGTTCTAGTGAGGCTTCTCCGGAGGCGTATGACGAGAATTTACGATATGTAGCGGAAGCTATTGACCGTGAAAGGGGATATAAGTACTTGACTGTAGCTATTGATAGAATGTTAGCAGTTATGACCCCAATTGGAAGTGGAATAGAGCCGCGTTTGGTAGGTGTAGACAATAATAGGTGTTATTGTGTCGAGATGACTATTGATACTAATTACCGAGTTTTCCCCTGAGATATCCCAGAAGTGCCGGATTTGCACGTTAATCATCATGAGGTTACTCTTTATCTACCTCCGGGTGTGGATAGTGTGAATCTATCCGATGCTGCCGAGGGGTATCCAGATGGTATAGAGAATTTGCCAGAAGGGGATCCAGAAAATCCTGTGTATTATTTTAATTTCTTTGAATTGGTGAATTTAGAAGATTATATTGACCCGGATAACCTAGAAGGGTCAAATGATCTAGAACGGTCAAATAATATAGAACGGTCCTCTTTCTCATTTTCAGAACCAATAGAAGATAAAGAGGTAGTAAATAGCCCGAATATTTCTCTCAATAATTATAATAATGAGGGATCCCCTTTAAATTCGGAAGAGATAGTAAGCCGTATCTCTTCTTCAGCCTTCCAAGCTAGAGAAGTTAATATGTCCGAAGATTCAAATAGCGGCGAAGCCGTACACTCTTCATATTCAGATAAAAGAGGGAGCTTCGGGCCACCAGGTAGAGCTGATAATTTTTCATCCGGTGAGTCAGAGGTTAGTTTAATATCTGCAGATGATATTTCTAGGGATTATATATCTAGAGAAGGGGCTCCTTCCCCAGATGGTATGGAGATAGATGGAGATAATCCTAGTATTTCTTCTCCTAATATAGAAGGAGGACAAGATAAAAGTATGGATATAGACGATAACAGTTCGCATCCAGAAAACCCTGAAGATAATGCGCAATATGATACTCGTATGGAAGATATTGACAAAGTTAATCAAGAAGGACTGGTAGATGGCTATTCAAGTTTAGATTTTGATCCTTGTGGTGTTAGTACTGATTTTTTTGGTTATAGTTATGACGGGGATATGATAATACGTTCTACTCAGGAAACTTTAAACATACAGGCTAGATATGAAGACAGAGTAAATAATAGCCAGGTTTCTTCACCACTTGGTGGGGATACTGAGGGGGGAAGACTTCCTATTATTAATCCTTCTTATCAGAGAGGGGAGAGTGTAGATGATCGTAGTAGAACTGAGGTAGCTATAACTGGATTATCAGATAGACAAGCTAACCAGGAGCAGACTGGTCAGATTTTAGAGTCAAATCTTCTTAACGTGAGGAAGAGGCTTTACCCGCGGCGGAAATAGATGCAAATTTGGCTAGAGAAGTTATGATGAATTCGAGTTTAGGTAACCAAGCTGTAGTAGAAACCTATAAATCCTAGCCTACTTTCTTCCTAGCCAACTTATCCCTATCCAAGCTATCAATCCGGAGCCGGTGGAAGCAGAAGATAGTTCACTCTCCAGTATAGGAGATGAAGAACTGTATAAATTAGAGCAAGAAGTATCTAACCGGAGAGGAGCTCTCGCCTTCAATGGAGGAAGAGTCTGAAGATAGTCCACTGTCTAGTATAGGAGACCGAGAGATGTCTGAACTAGAACGAGAATTTAATCCTAATCCTTCAAGTGAGGTGGAAGCAGCAGTAGAAACTAGATATCCTAGCCTACTTCTCCCTAGCCAACTTATCTCTATTCAACCTATCAATTCGGAGCCAGTGGGCTATCTTGAACTTCTACAGTCTAGTATAAGAGAACGAGAATTTAACCCAAATCCATCGAGTGAGGTGGAAGCTGTACCTGTGGGAGACATAGATGCTTCTGGAGACGAAATAGCTTCAGGAGAGGAGTATGGTTCACCAGAGGAAGGGGCTCCATATGGAGTAGTCACTATTCATATAGCAGAGGCTGTTTCTCAGGACGTAGATGCTTCTGGAGATGAAATAGCTTCAGGAGAAGAATATGGTTCACCAGAGGAAGGGGCTCCTTGGGGGACATTTACTATACGGGCTTCTGGGGATGTAGACACTTCTGGGGTGGTAGACCCTCCAGAGGAGGAGGACGCTCCGGAATGTAGACGCACCCGAAGAGGTATGCGATTAAGATCTGGAAGGTTGATATAGGAAGTACGCATTACTTGTAGGTATGCGTAAGCTATATCACTATGCCTATTCCTTTTGCCCATAAATATGATTATCCTTCAAATGAAATTAGGGGGAGCTTGCAGGAACGAAGAGAGCTAGAGCTTGCGCCTAAATAATTTTTTTTTATAGCTTTAGCTCGGCCATCCTTTGTAATAGGAATAATTTTTCACCTGGCGTAGTATAGCAAGCGCACAAGAATGATTTAGAATAATATATCTAGCTTTAGTATATTTTTTTTTCTTTAACGTTAGCGTAGAAAAAATTAGCAGCTGGGAGAGATTTAATAGTATTAAAGTAAATCAAGAAGGGCCAAGGGACGGAAGAATATTCCTTGAGGATGAAAAATTAGCATAAAGAGCAGTAGTTTATAGTTAGTCATCTTCGAATTCTTTGGTGTGCGCAAGCTAGAACAAAGTAGCTCGTTATATATAAAATATACTGGTAGATTGCTATAACTATAGCAATAAATAATCTACCAGTAAGGGGACATAATTTATTTGGTAGAATGCTGACCTTGCATGTTAGAAGGCTCGGTTCGAATCCGAGTGTCTCCATATAAGCTCGTGAAGCTCAATTGGTCGAGCAGAACGTTGAAGTTGTAACATACTATATTTTAACTTTGCCGGGGTATTAGAAGTCTCGACAAATTTAAATTGTTAATAGCTACAAAGTATAATAAGGGGAGGGG
>NW_022194811.1:0-7646 GCF_900067095.1 Fusarium proliferatum ET1 | reverse complement strand
TCCCTCTTCGTTAGGCGAAGCTGCTCTTCGTGCTAACCTAAAGCCTACTAGAAGCAATATATAACTAGCTATAATAATATAAGTATACACAGCAAGCTATACCTATGAAGAGAGCAGGAATGCTGTTAGCTAGTACTAAAAAAAAAAGCAGGCATGTCGGAATGGAAGACGAAGTCGTTTTAGGTGCGACGGGTATTATTACCATAGAGGTTCAAGTCCTCTTGCCTGTAGACTAATGATTCTTTAGTTTATAAAGTTATTAAAGGGATATTCTTAGATCATAGTATATTGGAGGAGGTAAAAAAAAAATACTACAGTGGAATGGCTCTGCGAATGAAGTTATACGCCCCACAATATATAATAGTAGCAAACTTTGGATGGAGGGGTGAAAACATTAGACTAATAGAAATATTAAGGCATTAATATTTCGAGTTGTAGCTAGAGCATCCTTAATGTCCTAGATTAAAAATAATGCAACATTTAAGGTGCATGCATGCTCTAGCTTTCTTATGAAAATGAAATGGTGTAAAATAAGCGAGTGGCTAGAAAAATTAACGGGCTTGGATTGCCTTATCACCAGACGAGGGCTATAAAAAAAAAATATATTTAGGCGCAAGCTCTAGCTCGTCAGGTGGAAAATTATAAACTAGTCTAATTAAGGCTTGGCTTACATCAGACATGATAATGCCTATGTAATATACTTACATATAGATTAGATTGTCCGTGCGTGTGCTGGATCGTTCGTAGACACGCACGTAATATCCTGTCGATTAATGGGTAGATCATAAATTTTTGGTATTTAGAGTCGGTGTTCGAATCACCGCAGGATAATTATAATACAACACTAGCTGTATTTCTATTCCCTAGGGAGTATGCATAGCTTTATAAAAAAAAAAATATATTTTTTTTTATAGCGAGAGCTTTAGCACGAGCTTGCTCCTTCATAGCCCTCCAGCAAGCTCGAAAAAAAATACAATTTTTTTTACGCCTTAAAGGAAGCTAAGCTGCTTCTATTAAATTAGGCTAATCATAGCCAATTAGCTGACCCTATGCTATAGTAACACACTTATTTAGGTATAACCACAAGCTAAAATTAAAGCAACTAAAGCTAGATTTATTAAGGTAGACATAACTCAATAGGTAGAGTGGTTATTTGTGGTGTAACTTGTTCTCGGTTCGATCCCGAGTGTTTACCCAAGGAGTGCTGTATATACTATGGTACGGCTTTTGCTTACGTAAGCAAACTAAAGCAAGCTAAAGTTCGCTATAGGGACTTCGAGAGCTTGCAGATTTTCACCGAAAATACGTAAATCTGCAAGCTCTCATAGCAAGCCCTAAAAAAATTAAGGCTATGAAGGCGCAAGCTCTCTTTGTTAGGGCGTGAAGCTCGAAAAAAAAAAAACATTTTTTTTTTACTCTTTGTTAGCAAGCTCGAGCTCTTATTTTTCGGCGGCGGCTCACCGAGGAGGGCTAAAAAAAAATATATATTTTTTAGGCTGGGGCAAGCTATGCATACTTCGTAGCGCACCTGGAGCACTAAGCACGATAAATCCGCAAGCTAAAGCTAGCTGGGTCTATTTCGGCGTAAGCATACTTCGTAGCCCATAATAAAAAAGCAATAACTAGGATTAGTCCTCAGCTTTAGCTTTATTCCAGGGATGGCGAGTTATACAAAGCACCCTTCTATTGCTTGCAATAGCTTTAGCTAAGTAGCACAAAATAATACGAATAAATAGTTATAGGAAGGTAGACAGGTTCGCGCCATTCGGAGGGCTTCGCACAAATCTTCTAATTCCTTCTACTATTCCTTGTGTGTTGCGCTAGCTTTAGCTAGCGCGAGGAGTACACTTTGTTAGAGGACTAGTAGGTGCAGTAATAGCTAGCTTTATAGCCCTATAGCACGATTAAAAAGCCTAAGTAGTTTAAATGGTTAAAACTCTAATTTCATACATTAGTAATGAGAATTCGATTTTCTCCTAAGGCTCGCCTCCTTATATTAGTTGGCCTTTAATAATAGTCGGGCGGACTAGCTAAGCGCATAAAAAAAAAAAAATGATCATATTATCAATAGTACTAGTTTTACTTTCAAACGCCGTCAATATAAGACGAGATTTATCGATACTATTTAATAGAATATCGATATTAATATTAATTTATTGTATTTTACATGATATGTCTTCTTTAGCTGTTATAACTAAAGGAGTAGGTTTACACGGTGGTTTATTACTTATGTCAAATATCACACAAATATTCCATATTTTTATATTTTTAGTTAGTATATTAATATTACAATTAACTAGTTTTTATCCTAGAAAAGTATGAGTATCAGAATATTCTTCTTTAAAAGATTTATTGTTATATAAATTTATTTATTATAACACAAAAATAATAAATAAAATGGGAGAACATTTTAAAATTATTGAATATCCTTTAATTATATTATTTGTAATTACAGGTGCTGTATTATTAATGTCTACTAATGATTTAGTATCTATTTTCCTGGCAATAGAATTACAAAGTTATGGTCTTTATATATTAAGTACTATATATAGAAATTCTGAATTATCTACTACAGGTGGTTTAATATACTTTTTATTAGGAGGATTAAGCTCATGTTTTATCTTATTAGGAACTAGTTTATTATATGCTAATTCAGGTACTACTAACTTAGATGGTTTATACATCATAACTAGTATAAGTGATCTTTCTACAAATTTATGATATACACCTTATTATATTAATCTTTCTTTAGTTATTTTTACAATAGGATTCTTATTTAAAGTAAGTGCAGCTCCATTCCATTTTTGATCACCTGACGTTTATGACGCTATACCTACAATAGTAACAACATTTGTAGCTATAATAGCCAAAATTTCTATATTTATATTATTATTACAATTAGTATATTATACTAACAGTAGTTTTTCAGAAATGAGTTGAACATTTATTTTACTAATAAGTTCACTATTCTCATTAATAATAGGAACTGTGGTAGGTTTAACTCAATTTAGAATTAAAAGATTATTTGCTTATAGTACTATATCTCACGTAGGGTTTATACTTTTAGCATTAGGTATATCTAGTGTAGAATCTACTCAAGCATTTATATTCTATTTAACACAATATTCTATAAGTAATTTAAATGCATTTGTTATATTAATAGCTATAGGGTTCTCTTTATATTGTTATATAAGTGAAAACAAAGAACATGAAGAATTAATGGACAAAAATAATTCACCTATCCAATTAGTAACTCAATTGAAAGGTTATTTTTATATAAATCCTTTCTTAGCTATAAGTTTGGCTATTACTATATTTTCATTTGTAGGAGTTCCACCTTTAATAGGATTCTTTGGAAAACAAATGGTGTTAAGTGCAGCCTTAGATAAAGGTCTTATTTTCTTATCTTTAATAGCGATATTGACTAGTGTTATAGGAGGAGTTTATTATTTAGGTATAATAAAAGAAATGTTCTTTAGTTTACCTGAATATAAAATAAATCCATTATTGGAAAATCTAGTATTAAAAGGTAATGTTTTAGATAATAATCAAAAAATAATTAATAAATTAAACTTTAACTATAAAAATATAGCTATATCAAGTCCTATTTCTTTTGTAATTTCTATAATTACACTTGTTATTCTATTATTTTTATTTATGAACAAAGAATGGCTAAGCATGGGTACCATATTGGTACAAATTTTATTTAACAATTAAATGAGTAGTGTAACTTTTCTTTTTGTTTTTGTTACTATTTTAACAATAGTTTTTTTACTTCTTAATTTCATACTAGCTCCACATAACCCTTACCAAGAAAAATATAGTATTTTTGAATGTGGTTTTCACAGTTTTCTTGGTCAAAATAGAACTCAATTCGGTGTTAAATTCTTCATATTTGCATTAGTTTATCTTTTATTAGATTTAGAAATATTAGTAATATATCCATATGGTATAAGTGTATATGAAAATGGTGTTTACGGATTAATAGTAGTGCTAATTTTCATAGGTATAATAACTGCGGGATTTGTATTTGAATTAGGTAAAAATGCCTTGAAAATAGATAGTAGACAATCCAATAATTATTTTTATAAATCTAAAAAATTTATTAATATGTTTACTGAACATAAGTAGCAGTAAAATTTTTACTCATGTGTTTAGTAGCAAAGCTATGCAGTGCTGGAGTACAGTTATTCTCAGCTTTGCAAATTCAGTTACTACATAGTAACTTGGTATCTATAGGATATGTTTGCGCGAACTAAGTCCCTGTAATCACGGTATTTTATTTTAAGCAGCTGCGCTAGCTATGAATATTTATAGCTACCACTAGCTCCTTGTATTTTTTTTTTTTTTCGCTGCGCTAGAGCAGGAGGCTTCGCCTATCGGACGCCTTTTTAGAAAGGCTAAAAAAAATATATTTAGGCGCAAGCTCTAGCATACTTCGTTAGTGCTAAAGGTCATACACACCGCCCCCTTAACTTGCTAATTTTCTAGTTTGCGGATTTTTCTGCTATGAAGGCGAGCTTGCGTCGCAGATTTTTCGAATAAAAATCCGCAAACTAAAGCCTTCACAGAGGCTCGCGCTAAAAACTAAAGCAAGCTCAAGCTATTACTGCGTTATCTTAAAGCTATACTAAACACGAATAGAAATAAGCAAGTTATAGAGCTTGCCTCGCCTTTATAAAGCTCGCTTATAAAAAGAGTATGAAGGCTTTAGCTTACTAATAATAGTAATTAACAAGCTAAAGCTCACCCGTTAAACTATTATATATATTAGCCTCCACCCTAATAGCCTTGTGTATTAATTTGTGAAACTACTATTTTTAGCTTACGCAAGCTAGAAATAATTTCTAACTATAACCGTAATAGGAGGGAAGCTACCTAGTATATTAAGTAGTAGCCTCCCCTCCCCCTATTACATGGTTAGCTAATTTACTTAGCTAAGGACACGATATTTTTTTTTTCAATACATTCACATTTACATTTTTATAAAATTAATTAGATGTTAGAATCATCAAAACTTATTGGAGCCGGATTAGCAACTATTGGTCTAGCAGGTGCTGGAGTTGGTATAGGTGTAGTGTTTGGGTGTCTAATTATAGGAGTGGCTAGAAATCCATCCTTAAAAAATCAATTATTCTCATACTCAATATTAGGGTTTGCTTTCTCAGAAGCAACTGCCTTATTTGCTTTAATGATGGCTTTATTATTATTATATGTTGTATAATAATAATCTTTTTTAAGGCGTAAAAAAAATTGTATTTAGGCGCGAACGAAGAGCTTTAGCTTGCACGGGACGGGTAAAAATGTATTTTTTACTCGTCCGAAGGAAGTTAGCCCCCTCTTCGAGCTTCGCGCCTTAACAAAGTGTACTCGTACTCTAAATTTTTACGAGTGCTTTAACTTTAGCTAATTTCTGTGTAGCTGGGTATAAGCTAGGTATACTTTTCTATCCCTGCATTAGTTAGCGCAAGCTACTTTTTATAGCTTTATAGTACGAGCTTGCACGGGACGGGAAAAAATGTATTTTTTTTTCTCGTCCGAACGAAGTTAGAGCTAGAACATGCGGCTAAATAAATTTTTTTATAGCCGGACTTCGTTCTAGCAAGCTACTAAAATATTGCTTTAGCTTAAAGCAAATAAGCTAAAAGCTAAAGCGATTTTCGGCTTTCCCCCCCCCTTCGGAGTGCTTCACCTAAAATTGCTAAAGTTAAAGCTAGAATTAGAAAATGAGCAAGCTAAGGAATACTATACATTGGGACAAATATAAGGCAATACACTAAAGTGGTAAAAAGTTTATGTGGCCCCCAGGTTTAAATTTTTTTAGCTATTAGTAATAAAAAAGATACAGCACATCTTTAGCTGCAAGCAGAAAATTTCCTCTAGCTATCCTCCTCTAAAGATTTGTCAAATGATATTTAGCAGACATGATGGCTGCTATTTCTACGAGGGCGGAGCTATATAAAAAAAAATATATTTTTTTTTTATAGCCCTCGATCTTCATTATGTGCAAGAGGGAGCTTGCGCCCGCCTTCTTAGAAAAATCAGCCAAAGCTAAGGCGGCGCCCCGCTCCTCTAGAAAAAAGGCTATATGCAGCTATAAACTAGCTATAAGCAGTATTTTTATAAGTATTATTTTATGTACGAGCGCCCCCTATATAACTATTTAATAGTAGGAAGCAGCTAGTTTCATAGTAAAATATATTACTAGATTGCTAATTTTCTATAATAGCTTTAGTTAACGCAAGCTAAAGCTCGCAATAATTAGTAGATGCGCGCTGTATTAGCTAGCCACATCCGTACCCTAAGGGGCGAATATAGCTAGCTAAAAGCTAAAGCAGGAGTACACTTCGTTAGCACCTATATTTTTATTCTTTTTATAAGGAGGGCTACGAAGTATGCATACTTCGTAGCCCGCATATATAAAGCTAAAAGCTAGAGCTACCTTTACAACGGGCGGCAATTCTATTATATTTATACTACCATCCCTGTAGCTTCTAATTCCTTCTATATATGTGTAGCTCGACCAAGCCTGCTAACAAAGCGTATTTATAGCAGTGAAAGGTGAAAGCTACAGTTAAAGGGTGTACATAAAAAGATATAATTAGAAATTATATATTAAAAATTTATATATGAAACACTTATTTAATACATTTATTAATTTTGATGCACCTATGCCTTGAGGTATTTATTTCCAAGACAGTGCTACTCCACAAATGGAAGGATTAGTGGAACTTCATGATAATATTATGTACTATTTAGTTTTAATTTTATTTGCTGTAGGATGAATATTATTTTCTATAATAAAAAATTTTGCCTCAACTAAAACACAAATATCACATAAATACTTAAATCACGGTACATTAATTGAATTAATATGAACTATAACTCCTGCAGTTATATTAATATTAATAGCCTTCCCTTCTTTCAAATTGTTATATTTGATGGATGAAGTTAATGACCCCTCTATGACTATTTTAGCTGAAGGTCATCAATGATATTGAAGTTACCAATATCCAGATTTCATAGATTCAAATGAAGAATTTATAGAATTTGATTCTTATATAGTACCAGATTCTGATTTAGAAGATGGAGGATTAAGAATGTTAGAGGTTGATAATAGAGTAATAGTTCCTGAATTAACACATATAAGATTTGTAATAACATCTGGTGATGTTATACATTCTTTCGCTTGTCCATCTTTAGGTATAAAATGTGATGCTTACCCTGGTAGATTAAACCAAGTATCCGTTTTCATAAATAGAGAAGGAGTATTCTATGGGCAATGTTCAGAAATATGTGGTATTCTTCATAGTTCTATGCCTATAGTTATAGAATCTGTAAATATAGATAAATTTGTGCATTGACTATATTCAGTTTAATAGAGCAAGGTATTTTGTTCCCTATGACTAGCTTTCTATAGCTATAGTTTCGCCCTATAGGGTATTTTTGGAGAAAATCGCGCCAGCTCTCGGAGGGCTATAAAAAAAAAATTATTTTTTTTTTATAAAGCTCTTCGCGCAAGCTCATAATGTATAAAGTTAAATTAATAAATTAGTAGTAGCGCGAGCAAGGGCTATAAAAAAAAAATATATTTTTTTAGGCGCAAGCTCTAGCTCCCCTTTATAGGAGGGGAGCTCGCGCTACTA
>NW_022194792.1:4446045-4453052 GCF_900067095.1 Fusarium proliferatum ET1 | reverse complement strand
TAAGTGGTATTAGAGAAGCAACATCGTCCGCCCTCTCTAATATGAATAGGCTATCGTTAGCCTCTACTTTAATAGTTAGTTAATCTTATGGCTTATTGGGCCTATTTTCTTATTTCTCTTTTTTTATTCTCTTTTATTTTTACTGTATTTTTAGTAAACTACTATCTTCTTAATTGTAGCTATTTTTAGACTTATTAATATAGGCTAGCTAAATAACTATCTTTTTCTTAAGATTTACTATATGTTTATTAACTTCTATATTAATATTAGCGCTATAGTTATATATATAGAAGGCAGGCTAATAATTAATCTAGAAGGTATTACCTTAAGTAGATAATCTTTTAAGGAATCCTATCTAGCTATCTATAAATAGTATTTAAAATATAACCTATTTATTAAAGGCTATTATCTATATCTCCTTGCCTCTAAAAGCCTATCTTGGCTTAATACCTTTATTAAGGAGCTTACCTTTAAGGAAGATATCTTTAATATATAATGCAAGCAATAGGGCACAGCCTTATATAAGGGCAGTCCTTATATATATTATATTGTATTGGCAATAGGGGTTATTAGTGCTAGTAGCCTTTTAATTTAGGTATATAATAATAAATTAAGCTTTTTAAGTAGTATTAGTGGTAATACAGAAGGTATAGCTGCTTAGGTTAAAACCTATATCCTATATGTGCTTTGCGCTATATAGGGCACTTTAATGGCAAAATGATATTATAATATTATTAAAGAAGTAATTAGGCCAGCAGATTAGCTAGTGCAGTAAACTAATAATACTAATAAAGTTAAGTTAAAATATAAGGTAATAGTTATTATCTTTACTTACTGGCTTTAATTTAGTCTTCTTATTCCTATAGTTTAAGATAATTTAGCGCTAGAGGAGATCTAAAGTATATATCCTATTAAAGGCTTTATTATTTATCTTATTAATAAACTTATTAGCTAATATAATATATTAGTTAGAATAAGTTAAATAAATTTAGGAAACTGGCAGTATATTTTTATTTAAGTTCTAAATAGAAAAGAGGGTTAAAGGGAAGAAGGAATAAAATAGATTAATTAATACTTCTATAATACTCTTTAAATAATATAGTGCTATACTATATATCTAGGAATTACTAGTATAATAGTCTACTCTTTAGCCTCTTTAAAACTAATCTGCAGTATCTTTAGTGCTAACTGCACTTTTTTAGATATTTATAGGCTCCTTAAGATAATATTTATTAGCTAAGAATAGAGATATAAGCTTTTATACCTCTTTTTAGTCTTTACTATTATTAATATTAAGACTGTTAAAGTAAATATTAAACTTAACCTTTTTTAGTAGCCTTAAGTATAGTATAATTAGCTTTTTAGTATCTATTAGAGACTTTATATTAGCTAATAAGAGATAATATTAATTCTTATAGAATACTAATTAATAATAAAAGGGATATAAGTTAATATAAAGGATAGAAGAAAGTAATATAAGACTAAAAATTATAGACTGTTTGCTTTTACTAAAAGTATTTTATTATTATTACCTATAGAACTGTTTATTAATTTATAAGGTTTAATTACAGTATAAGCTAATATAGTTAGATATAAAGCATATTATTTTATATTATTATACTATTATAGTTATAGGTAAAGTCCTTTATATAAGAGGATTGTATCTTTACTTAATTTTAAGCCTTAAGTAGCTATTATATCTACTATTAGTTTATTAACTTTATCTTAAATATGCCTATAAATAATCTATGCCGGTATACCTAAGGTTAGGTATTTAAGTATATATATAATTAAGGCTTAAACCTAAATATATATTATTATTAATAGTAATACCTTATTTATCCTCTTTTAATTATAATATTCTTTATTATATAGAATAATATTAAATCCCTTATAATACCTTTATATAAAAGGTTAAGGGTAAATATCTAGAAAATAAAGTGGCTTACTTATTATAAATACTATAAAACTCTAAAGACTTATTATATTATATAGTAATAAAGGTACTCTCCCCTTTAGTCTAGCTCTTTCTGGCCTATCTGCATTCTTTTTTTTGTATTTTTACCTTCTTAGCATTAAACTAGCTATTAATTTTAGGAACTTTAAGAACTAGGAATTTATATATAATTATAATAAATAGGGATTAAGTTAGATTTAATTTGCTATATTAATAATATTTTATAGATTATAGATAATATAGTTAATTATTTTTATTTATTATTATTATTTATTATAATAATTATTACTACTTAATATATTATTTATTGCTATATTACTACTAATAGTTTATTAGATTATATTATCTATCTTTTAGTATAAGGTATAATTTACTTTAAGGATTAATATTTACTTCTAGATATTGCTATAGGACTATCTATTTAAGATAATCTCTTTTATAGCTAAAAGCTAAAGATTTAATTCTAATAATACTAGTATTATTACTTCTCTTTAGTTATTTAGGATTAACTAGGGCTTAGCTATATATTTAGTAATAATATCTTTATTGCTAGTAATTAGTAGATCCTGCTACTTTTAATATCCCCTTTTAGTAGTTTTTATAGCAGATAGCTAATTTTAGCTGTAATATAAGACTTTTAAGGAGATAGCTAGTAACTATAATCTGCAGAATCTCTTCCCTATCTGCTATTTCTATAGTAAGGGCTTCTTATTATTACTGTCTACTAGGCTAGAGGCAGTAAGGATTTTATTATAGTAGTTATATTATTATTAGTAAATAGTTATAGTAATAATAGTAGCTGCTATTAAGGATATTATAATTACTAGCACTACTAAATCTATTGCTATATTTAGGGTAATAAGCCTTTTTTTATAGCTATAGCCCTTATATACCTGCTGTTATAATATATCCTATCTGCTATATTAACTAAAATAGACTCTTATAATAATAAGGGTTACTTAATAATATTTTAATTTAATAATATAGTGCCTTATTATTAATAAAGAACTTTATTAATATACTCTTCTAGTAGAAATAAAGATAGTAATTATTACTGCTATTACTGCTAATTATTATATTTAGAAATTATAATAGCTAATTTTATCTCTGCTAGGATCCCTTTATACCTCTAATATACTACCTAGATTATATAGAGTACTTTACTTAACTAAAGATATCTTTTATTAGACTTATTGTTTTTTACTGCTTTATGGCATTAATTAAAAGCCTATAAGAGAATAGCATAATTAATATAGATATTAAGCTTATTTAAGGTATATATACCTTTTAGTATAGAATTTCCCTTTACCTTAGGAATATTTCCTAGCTAACTAATAATAGCTTATATAATAGCTAAGGCTAGTAGTCTATAGTATATCTTAAATTGCAGTTAATAAACTGCATTATTTATATTAATATATTTAGAGATTGAATTTTTCTATATAGGATAAAATATAAGGCCTAAGGCATCTTAGACTATATAAAATAGATTAATCTATAGGTTATTAATACTAAAGCATTTTATATAATACTTATTATATTCTTTTAGCATTAAGTTAAGATAGTATTTTATTAAGAGATCCCTAAATTTAGTTATATAGCTATAGATATAATTAAGGACCTTCCTTTTTAGTGTTTATAAGTATAGATTAAGCCAGGATACTATATTATTAGTACTATTAATATTACAGTCTTCCTTCTGCTAAGCCTATTAATTATCTTTATAAGTAGTTACTATAAGACCTTTAATTATAGGTATTAAGTCCTATTATTATAAGGGCTTATTATTCTTATAAATATTAATGATATCTATAGATTAAGTATTTATTTAATGTATTATATAGTTAATAACCTATATTATAACCTTACCTTCTTCCTTTTTAATCTTTAATAAGGGCTATATATTTAGAAACTAAAGAGTAAGGTTCTATTAAAGATAGCAGTAAAGACTATTATAGGCTTTCTTATTAAGTAAGCTTAAAAATCTACTTTATTAAGCTGTCTTTTAGGCCAGTTTAATAGTAGAAAGAGGCAATAGGCTAAAGTTGCTATTATTATTATTATTATTATTACCTTTAGGATAAAAGACCTAGCAAATATTTATAGTATTATAGGTATTGCTTTTTAGGCTATTAGCTAATATATTTTAATTAGAAATTTAAATAGACTTAAAGGTAGAGGCAGGAAGTGCCCTTAAGGTCTTAAGAACCTAATAAAATATATTAAACTAATACTATTTCTATATTAGCAATATATTTTAGGTAAGG
Source organism: Fusarium proliferatum ET1 (assembly GCF_900067095.1). Taxonomy (NCBI): domain Eukaryota; kingdom Fungi; phylum Ascomycota; class Sordariomycetes; order Hypocreales; family Nectriaceae; genus Fusarium; species Fusarium proliferatum. Next base: position 4,448,828 of record NW_022194792.1, on the reverse strand, counting down.
CTTAATTATAGTATTTAAGACTATTTTCTTTTGCCTTAAAGTAAAAAAGATAATAAATAAGATAATAAATAATAATAATAAACTATAATTTATAGATATTAAAGGCAAGCTACTTATATTATTTAGTCTATATCTTATAATCTAATACTATTTTAAAATATTAAATATAGTTCTCTTTAAGGAGGTTTAATATCAGTAAGTTACCTAGAGTCTCTATTGCTTATTTTATTACAGTATAATAAAATAGCTAATAGGAAAGTAAGCTTTACTTATTAGATATAGGATATTAAGTATACTTTTTTTAATACCTTTTTTATTAATATTTCTCTTAATAGAAAATAAAGTAGGATCTTAATTAAAGGCTAAGATAAGCTATAGCTAGATTTAACTATAGATATTAGGCAGGGTAAGATTATAATAATTAATATAAAGCTTAATATTAAGTTTAACTAGTAAAGTATTTATATAGAAGGGTAAGTATAGTTTATTACTTATATATAAAATATATAGAATTAAAATTTACTAATAGTATTAAAGATAATAATTAAAAAGGGTTATACTTTTATTATAAAACTTATAAATCTATTATAAATTATTTAAGTTAGAATATATCTATTTTATATAATCTTTTAAGGCCTTAATATAATACTAGCTAGCTATAAGCTTAGGCCTCTTATTAATAAAATTACCTTAATTTCTAAATAATAATATATATTAATATTAATTCTAGATATAGCTTTAATTAATATCTAGAAAGGTATTAATAATTATTTTCTAAATAGCAGTAGCACTATAGGAGATCTAAATAAAGTATTATTTAGCTTAATATATAAGCCTACTATTCTAGAAAGAGTAATAAAAATAGGCAATATAGTTACAGTTAAGAGGCCTATTACTGCTATAAGACTAAAAGGAGTTAAGGAGATAGATAGATAGCTTAATAATAGTAAGGCAGTAAGGCTTTATCTATTTCCTTAAGGAATTAACTTTAGTAAAGGAAGGTAAAGAAGGCTTTAGTAAATTTATAGACTTTAGTAGTAATAGCGGCAGTAATAATAATAGGGTATTATTAATAATAGAAGTAAAGGAGAGAGAAGTAAATAAATAATATATAGTTTTCTGGCGCTTAAAGGGCCAGAGATTCTTATTAGATTTAAGAGGTAGATAGCAACTAGTTTTAATTATAGTGCTATTTAGGATATTAATAGCAGTAGGTTAATATATATATATTTTATTACTTTATTTTACGTTAGGTAAGATATAGGAAAGAATAGTTAAGGAAAGAGAATAAGGATAGATAAAAATATAAGGAGTATTATATTAAATAGAAGACAATATAGGGATTAAAAAGGTAATTAATTAAAGAATAATAGAAAGAAATAAAAGGGAAGATAAATAAAAAGTGTAGAGAGGAAATAGAAGGTTAAAAGTTTAAAGGGAGGGATAGAGGATAGCAGGTATAGACACTTAAACCTAAGATTAAGATATAAATTAGTAAAAGTTCTAAAGGTTTAAGGGCATATAGATATCTAAATCTAGGTTTAAAGAATAAATTACTAAAGTTTTTAAAAAAAATATTATATATAGATACCTAAACCTAGGTTTAGGTAAGTCTGCTATATAAAAATAGTAAGTTTACTAGTAATTTTATAAAAATCTAGAGATATATAAATAAAAGGCTTTAAATATTTATTACTTATAACCCTAACTAGGACCCCTTTAGTGTGTTTTCTAACTTTAATACTAGTAGTTACTTCTTATTTATATACTTTAATAATATTAGCAGTTAATACTTTCTATTTATTATAACTTATCTTACTTCTTACTTTATTTATTCTTTATATAAGCTATTAGTACTTTATAACTGCTTTCTCTTTTTTACTTTTTAACCTTATTTCTTTACTTAACCTAGTGTTGTTATATTATATTTACTATATATACTACCTTTAATAAACTTTAACTTTTATCTTTTTCTTTACTTTTTTGCCTTCCTTTTATATATCTTTAAATCCTTAAAACTATTAACCTTAATGTTTATAAGTACTATATAAATCTATTTAAAATTACATTATAGCTTTCTTTTTTAACTTTAAACCCTAGCGCTATTATACTATATATACTATATATACTATATATATTATCTTTAGTAAATTATAATCTTACCCTTTTTTTACTTTTTTCTTTTTTACTTAACTTTCTTATTAATACTTATAGCTATTTTCTATCTCTTTACCTTAATAACCTTTATAGTTATTCTTTAGCTATTATTTTATATCTATAATATCTATTTACTCTTTTATATAATACTAAATATACCTCCTTAAATTAATTATACTTTTTTAATACTATACCCTTTAATCCTAACCTTAACTTTATATAGCACTTTTCTCTCTTTTCTTATTTATAATATTTTTTCTTATTTTTTTATTATAATACTTTATATTATCTTCTTTATTTAAACCATTTTATATTACTTATCTCTCTATTATATTTACTTTATTATTACTATAACTTAATATCTTCTTTTACTTATCTAACTATAATATACTTATTATTTACTTTCTATATTACTTATACTATATACCTTATTTTTTTTTTTTTTTTCCTTTACTTTATCCTTTATATATTAATTATTAAAAGCTTATTATTTATTTATTTATTTATTTATTTATATACTGCTTACCTCTAACCTTTTTTATTTTTAGTAATATATTATACTATTTTATCCTATATAGCTAGCCTATTTATTATTAATAACCTATATATTAGCTATATCTACTTAA
>NW_022194792.1:4442191-4445510 GCF_900067095.1 Fusarium proliferatum ET1 | reverse complement strand
TAATATAATTACTGCTTATAGCTACTCCCTAACAGTTTTATAGCAGTTATAATAGTAATGCTTTACCTTATCTATTTTAGGCTTAATAGCTGCCTTATAGATTAAATAAAGTAAGACATTAAGTTATTTATAAAGCTAGATTACTTAATCTACTATATTATCTATTATAGTTATAGTAATAACTAGGCTATTAATATAACACTTAAATCTAGTTAAGTCTAAATAATAATACTATTATTATTTATTATAACTTCTATTAGACTTACTTTTATTATTACTATAGTAATATATAAACTCTATTCTAAATTATTATTTATCTATATTTAATTAATTAATTAAACTCTTTCCTCCCTTACTATTTTCTAGCCTTATTATTAATATTTAGTATTAATTCTCTATTAACTTAAGGTTAGGGTTTATCTGCTTTAGACTTAATTATTATTACTATCCTAAAGAAATATTATTTTAGGTAAATAGCCTGTATATTACCTATAACTGCTATATAATTTTACTAACTTTAAGTGTTTATTTAGCCAGAATAACACCTAGACTAAAGACCAGGCACCTAAACTAATATAGCCTTATTAATAGCTTTAATTACTTTTAGTAGCTAATATCTATAATAGTAATATAATACTTATTAAAAAATACCCTTTTTAGTAACCCTTAACCCTAAATACTTTTAATATATATAATAAATCCTTTACTTATAGCTATATTAGCACTAACTACTATTAACTGTATATCTTACTGCTATTTCTCTCTTTCTTAATCGATATTACTTCTTTACTCTATATAATTAATATTAAACTTATATACTCTTAAAACTAAATCCTATATAAAAAATATAAATAGAATAACTATAATACTAATTAGTCCTTTATCCCTACTTTATTTATCTTCTATAAAAGCTAGTAGTATAAAGAAGATACTTTTATTACTGCCTATTAGCAGCACTATAATAAGCAGCTTACTTTAAATACTATTATTCTTTAGTTATATAATGCAGTATATATTATCTTACTACTGTAATATCTTCTATCCTATATCTTTATTTAATATATACTTTAGCCCTATATTAATCTTTATATCCTTATAGCAGCAGGCTATATTACTATTTAGTAAGAGTCTTAATAAAGTTACCTACTAATAGCAGTTATATATTAGTTATAAACTTACTTTTATATCTTACTCTATAGTATACTTCCTTTTATCTTATTACTAACCTTAACCTATTTTAGTTATAGTATATTATATATAAAACAGTAAAGTAATAAATACTATTATTATATATACCTTTTAGTTAATAATAAGTTATTGTCTCTTTACTGCTCTATTAGCAATTAGTATATTATTATTATTATAAGTATAAGTCTAGTATTTTCTATTATTAAAATTACTATTAATTTAGGCTAGAAATTAGTATTATAAATAATTAATCTCCTAGAAATTTAATAATATCTCTAGCTATAGCTAACTTAAGAATTAAAAATTAATAGTATAGTAATTCTATATAATCTAACTTCTATATATTACTTAAATATCCTATATATACTTAACTTTTAGTTATTAATATATTTCTTTAGTTAATAGATTAGCTGCCTTATTATTACTATTTACTATAGTAGCTTTTAGCTTAACTTATTAAATAATTAATCCCTTAATTTAATAACCTATTTTAATAGCTATATACTAATAGCTTAAAATAGTAAGCTATACCCTAATCTATATACTAGTAACTAGTATAAGCTACTTACTTAACTTTACTATATCTTAAAGCCCCTTTTTAGCTAACTTCTATAGTTATAGGCTAATTGCCTTAAATAGGCCTTAAATACTAAAGAGCTAATATAATAGGCAAGAAATATATTACCTTTTAGCCTTATTTACTATTTAAGCCCTTACTTTTATTTTAGTTTATAATAAATACTACCTATCTATTAAAGATAAATATATTTTTTAGTAGCTATTTAGTATTGCAGTACTTTAGTATTAATACTTCTAGACTTTATTTAGGCTATCCTCTCTATATATATATAACTAAAAATATATTTAACTAGAATTACTATAGCTAACTAAAATACTTCTTTATTACCTGTCTTTAGCACTTAACCTAACTACTGCTATTTTCTATATTAATAATTTTCTATAGTATTATATCTATTAGTCTTATTAACTTTTTAATATTTAGCTTTAGTTATATATTTCTCTAGTTTATTATAAATAACTGCCTTAGGCCTTTAAATACTAAACTATTAATAATATCTTATAGCTATATTATTTTATAGATCTAACTTTATTGCCTGCCTATAAGCTTATTTAGCTAGCTTTTAGCTTTCTATATAAATGCCTATACTATCTGCTAAAAGCTGCCTATAGTAATCTTATTGCCTAAATAGTTAAGTATTATATTATTACTGTCTTATAATACCTTTACTTACCTACCTTCTTAATTATAATAGCCCTATCTATATATTATTTACTAAATAATAATACTAAATAATATATATAAGCCAGTTATAAGCTAATTATAATAACCTTTTTAAAACTAATTAATAGCTATAAAACTTATATTATAAGTTAAGTCTTTAGAGTTATATAGATTATCTTTAAAGAAGTGCTTTAATATTAAAATCTGCCTATACTATAAAAAGCTAGTAAGAAATTAAGTATATATATAGGACAGAACCTATATACTATCCTTCTTAATATCTAATATAGCTATAAAGTAAAGTAATAGGTTATAATACTGCTTTCTTTTAAGCTTTTACTTAATTAACTTAATGCAGAAATTAAAGATAGCCTTATTAAGTGCCTTTTTATTAAGGTCTCTCTTTTCTTTACTTTTAGTGCTTTTTTTATTATTATTACTTTCTCTACTGACCTTTAAGACCTATTACTGCCTCTACTTTTTCCTCTTATCTATAATAGTATTAAGTTATTAAATAATATTAACTAGAGAATTCTATTAATTTTTAGTAAATTAGATACTATATTCTGCCTTAGCTTTATTATACCTAAGTAGCTAGATCTAGATATAATAGCATAAATATTGCTATTAATATATACTATACCTATTTATTATATTTAACTGCTACTTTTAGCTAAATAAAGTTAATACTGACTTAATTAGGTTAATATTACTAAGCTACTTAAGCATCTTATTTAGTACCTTATCTAGCCTCTCTATATAGCAGCTAAGTTTATACTAAAAGCTTTTAGTTAATTTATATAGCCTTTAGTTTACTTTATAGCGCTTATAGGGCTATATCTACTACTTAATTACAGTAAAAGCTAGTAATAATCCTATTTAATATAG
>NW_022194792.1:4385465-4442098 GCF_900067095.1 Fusarium proliferatum ET1 | reverse complement strand
TTAGCCCTAAAATTAATATATTTCTATCTAGTAGCAATTATATATTCTTATCTATTAAGTCTTATAATATCTAAAGGCACTATCCTAATAGTAAGAATAATACTATAAATATAATTACTGCTTATAACTACTTTTTAATAGTTTTATAGCAGTTATAGTAATAATACTTTATCTTATCTACTTTAAGCTTAATAGCTGCCTTATAGATTAAATAAAGTAAGATATTAAGTTACTTATAAAGCTAGATTATTTAGTTTACTATATTATTTATTATAGTTATAATAGTAATTAGGCTATTAATATAATACTTAAATCTAATTAAATCTAAATAATAATACTATTATTATTTATTATAACTTCTATTAGACTTACTTTTATTATTGCTATAGTAATATATAAACTCTATTTTAAATTATTATTTATTTATATTTAATTAATTAATTAAACTTTTTTTTTTTACTATTTTCTAGCCCTATTATTAGTATTTAGTATTAGTTCTCTATTAACTTAAGGTTAGGGTTTATTTACTTTAGATCTAATTATTGCTGCTATCTTAAGGGAATATTATTTTAGGTAAATAGCCTATATATTACCTATAATTGCTATATAATTTTATTAACCTTAAGTATTTATTTAGCCAGAATAATACCTAGACTAAAGACCAGGCTTAACTTACTATAAGCTATTTAATATATATATATATTTATTTAATATTAAATAGAACTTAACTTATTAGTTATTAATAATATTTCTTTATATTAATTAAGCCTTATTTATTTTAAATTTACTATTAAGAGATATAATACTTTAATAATACTTAATTTATACTCTATATAATCTACTAATAATAAACCTAATATAACTTAATTTAATATAGTTAGACCTTACTGTTATAGAAATTTTCTATATAAATTTAATTATCGAGAAGCTATTAATGTAAATAATACTATTAGGGTAAAAAATCGATATTAAAATGCAGTCTAATACTATTTTATTAGATTAAAAGATTCTTTTATATATGCATTTCTCCCGCTATCTTAACTCCACATCTCAGTCTTCAGAGTTGACAGCCAAAGTGCCTCGTTGGGATATTCATCTAAAATTATGCGCAAGTATTCATCCCAGTCGTCCCTCCAACCACCATTAGCAAATATGGCGGACGAGTATTCCCAGTAGTTGGGGTACCAGGACGCATACTCCCAGTCAATAATGACAAGAGTCCCGTCATCTTGCACAATAATATTCTTCCTCTGCAAGTCATTATGCGTGAAGACAGGAGCCTCATTGCTGAGGAGAACGGTTGGCAGAACATGCTGGTAATATTTCACCTTGTGAGCCGTACGGTCTCCAGTTTCGAGTGAGTAGATTCGAATGACTGAGTTTATCAATTCTTCTTCGGTCGCGAAAGATGATCTGATATTGTCGAGGCCTCCTTGGGTTCCTGTAAATACGTCGTCCAGTGGTGGTCCACCGTTGATGTCGCCGAAATAGCCTGGGTGCTTTAACTGCCGAAGCTGATCGAATGAGGTGCGAAGAGTCTTGGCGATAGAGGTCTTCCGCGTCTTGTCAAGTTCGGCCCACAGGTCCTCAAGGGTCTTGCCCTGTATATGTTGCATGAGAATATACGTGACGACGCTGTCTTCTTCTTTCCGTCGATAAATAGCATAGACCTTGGGTAACGCTACTGAAATGTGTTTCGCGATGTAGAGCATATTGTGAGCCTCCGTAGGTCGTACCTCTGAACCATACTTCATAACGCAGTTTTCTCGGATCCTGACAAGATTGGCGCTGCCAGTGTGGTTTGGCAATGGCTCCCCGCTCTCAACATCATTTGGAGTTGGTAGTGGGCCAGGAAAGTCCTGAGGCTGATCCTTGAACAGGACGTCGTATTGCAGTGGCTCAGCTGTGACGGACTCCATCCCAAGTGGTAATTCCGTAGATGTTGGTGACTAAATGTTGGTTTGTGTTGGTTCTCTGTAACAAAGAGAGGAAAAAAGTGGAAGAAGTGAACTGAGCATGTTGGCGTAACTTATCATTCGGCTGAATGTGACTGACGTAAGCTAAGCGCTGGACCCCTGGTTGGTGGGGCAGCGACCAACCAACACACGAACCACGTTCAAGAAGTCGAGGATTAGAGTTGTATCGCTCGGACATAGTCGGGCCAACAACAATTTGCTAACCGCCAAAAAATACCCTGGCAGTGACAAGACAGCGCAGTGTGAAATCTCCTCTGATTCTTGTATTTCCATGGTCCTAAGCGCTGGGCAGGCTGCGATTTGCAACATTTCACCTGAAACATCAAAACTTTAAAACCAACAGGTCCAAGAATAGCTATCTCCAACTCAGAATTTATTTATTCCTGACTATCCATGTAGTAGAATGATGTATATAAATGCTGAGATATCTTCCTATTCTCTTAAAACTACAAACTACCTCTCCATTCCTCAACAAATACAACAACCTCTCACAGCCTCAGCTGCATCTTCGGAAGATCTCTTCACGACGGTTTCTTTACTGCCCATTTTTATCTTGCTCAAATTAAACAATATCAAACTATCCTCACATCAAACATGTCATACCTTTCTGTCTATCTTGTTGAGTACACCGGTGGACAGCGAAACCACCACGCAATTTTTGTCAAAAACGCCCAAAATGAAGCAGGAACCCTTATTCACGTAACCGGTGATATACAGAGGGGCTGTACGCTTGAAATCAGGCAAACATCCAAGAGTCCGAGGCTGTCAGCAACCTTCGAGACATGGTCACAAATAGGAGTGATTGCAGCTAATGATATGCCTCGCGTTCAAGCTATCTGCGAGGCCAATCCTCCGCCGGAGAAGCAGTTCAACGGACCCAAGAGGATCAACCCCAGGAAGCCTCTTCGACGCTGTCAGGAATGGACAAGGGAAACAATTGATACCCTTCGAGAGCAAGGTGTCCTTTTGAACGCGAGCTAGGATGCTGGCCTACAGGCCATGGCTCCCCGCGCGACGCAATAAATAACGAGACTGAGTAGAAGTGCCGGGCTTAGAAACACGAAGTCAAGAGATGGATTAGTAACCTTAGAAAGGCAATTATCAGAGATGTGGCTATCGGAATAGCGTAAGAGATATAGATAGTCTTAGGAAGATGTGTTTCAGTAGGATTTGAAGGTGAAAGGGGAATGCATGGATGCGTGTTAGATATGCAGGATATGATAACATTCTATAGAGTATTGTATACTTGAACTCGGGACGTATTTTGCTATTTTAAGTCGTTGTGATCTACTATCTAGTGTTATTAAGAGGAAGGATTCGGTATTTAAAGTCGAATGCGAAATTCTAGAGTTATCCAGGTTGAACTTAGCTAAGCATGTTTCCCATCCCTAACCCATCCCATTCCAGGTGCCTTCCGGTTAAGCTTCTTGACGATTTCCTCACTTTCAATTCCAACGCAAGTATCAGACTTGTTTGTTCTCAACTCAAGGACTTTGACGCCGCTTCGGTGACCTAGTAGACCAAGTGAAGACTTGAAAGTCGTTGTGTGCGGCCAGAGACCGTCTCTGGTCAACTTTCGATAATTCAAGTCTCCTTTCCATATCGCCAGATAGCTAGCCTGAAGCTGCTGAAATAGATCAGGTGCCACAGCGACCATCTCGTGAAATGACCAAGCTGTCGTCCAGAACGAATGAACCTCGATGCGCATTAAGCCGAGATCGAAATAACTTTCGATCTGGGTGGCAAAAGAATTCAGGCCTATGGAACGCAGATAGTCCAAGAGGAAGTCCATATCGCTGGGTATTACATCGCTGACAAACCAGGGAAAACATTTCGCGTGGAGAGTGATGCTCGTTCCTAGACCAGATTCGATGAGGTATGCCGCGTAGAGGACGTCTGCAAATAGCTCAAATCCAGCATTGTCAAGAACGATGTCAATATGCCGATTCTTTTCAGCAAACCGGGCCTTTTGCAGATAAAGCCACACGTCTGATGTGTCGTTGTCGACAATGTTCCGCTGACTCTCCTCTATCAAGGCGCTTCCTTGTAATTTCTGAATTTCCTCCAGACTAAGGTTGGTCAGAAGAGACAGATCTGTTGCGTTTCCCCACAAACACATCTCGGTCATTTCAGAGAAGGCAATTCTGGCTGAATCGTCATCCAAGCTTGGGAGTGGCTGTATCGGGTTTGCAATGGCTTGAGTGACCCTGCTCTCCAGCTCCTGGACGGCCTTCTTCGACTTGACAAGGGTAGAATCCTTTTGACGTTTAAACACATCGTATCCTTTCCAGGAAGATGACCTGGAGAATAATAGCTGCACTCGTCTGTTGAAGTTAACATCATTTAACGGTATAAAACAACTACTTGACTGACCGATACAGGTAGCATTCACCGTACAACCATGGACAATTCAGCCAGGTCAACTTGCCCATATTGAGGAGGAGCTGGTTGTACGACGCAATATCCGCCGAGCCATCATCTTCGAGGGGACTGAGCTTTGATTAGTGATAATCCGACCGGAAAAGCTCACAAGGAGTACTCACCACAGCGGAGCATCATCATTGATTTCCTTTATGAGCCTTCCAAGACTTCTCTCTATCAAAGTGATTTCGTCATAGGCACGGGATGTTACAAGCTCAGGGCCGGTGGCACGGACATCATGGATCATGCCCTCCACAAGCTTAGGCCATCAAAACTTGGCAGTCTCTTGCGCCATGCTGCCGTCGTCGGACGTCCAAACAGATCGAGGGATTGCCATATTTGCATGCATTAATCTTCTCAATTGAAAGGAAAACAATTTCAAGGTCGTGATATGATGACAATAAATAGGATTATATGCCCTTTCCACCGGACTTGCATTTGCTAATTGTTTAGGTTTCAGGTTAGGCTTGCCTATGGAGATAATGCACGGAAATAAACAAGCTTCCTGACTCCAATGCAGCATTGAGACGAATTGCCCGAAATGGCATTTCGATTCGAGAGAGGTTAAAATAGCGTGAACACTAAGTTAGAAAATTGGATGTTACCATCTCTCTGCAGAACAAGCTAGTTATCAAAAGAGGAATATCGCCTCGGGGGATTTACTAATTGCTATTGATATTCTCTCGTCGTCACGAACTTCTAAATCGAGGATTCTAACTATAATTTGTATCAAGGCGCCATCGAATACCAGATTATATTAAATGCCCAGTCATGTCAATGAAAATGCCCCGAGGCTATTCAACAAACATCTTGAACTCAACATATTACTTGCTAAGGTTTTCACCAACTTCATAACACACCATCTCACTATGACACGACCACAAACCCAGCAAAGTGTGAGCCGCTCCGCTACCAACGGTCTTCCACATGCTTCTGATAGCGGTTCCTTCAATGGAAATGGCCATGCGCGGATATTTGCCACTGGTGCGCTTGATTTAACTGTCCTGGGGATGAACAGCGGCACTGCCATGGACGGTATCGACTGTGCACTTGTTCGATATCACCAATAGTCCCCGGTTGCACCTCTCCGCATGGAGCTCATTAAAGTATATTTCACTCATTCTTATCCATCTATTCACTTATCTTCGTGCTGATAATATGCTTAGTATGATGAGATGCCCGTACCTTAATGGATTAAGAAACCCGTGCTTACCATGCTACGGGTGACAAAGACAACTCCCTCAAAAATGTCGCAACTCAATGTGCAACTCGGACATATGTTTGGTGATGCCGCTCAGGAGTTTTGCAATAAGCACGGTATATCCATGGACAGCATTGACCTCATCGGATCACATAGACAGACCATCTGGCTTCTGTCTATGCCGGAAGAGGGAGAGACACGTTCTGCATTTTGCCTCGGGGAGGGCACAGTCATTAGTGCCGTTACTGGTGTCACAACTGTCACAGACTTCCGAATGGCGGAACAAGCCGTGGGTAGACAGGGGGCCCCATTGGTTGCTCTGATTGACGGCCTTCTGCTCCATCATCCGATGAAGTGGCGGATCTGTCAGAATATTGGCGGCATTGCCAATCTTTGTGTCATTCCTCCCGATTCCGAAGGTGGAGTTGACGCCATGGTAGACTGGTAAGGTGTCCTCTACATGCATATCACCCCAACGAAGCGGCTAACATCTCTAGGGACTGCGGCCCGGGTAACATGTTTATCGATAACGCTATGAGGTATTTTACCAATGGCGATATGGAATACGATAGAGATGGCGAGTGGAGTGCCAAAGGCATTGTGCGCCAGGACATTGTTGATGAGTTCCTGAGTACAAACCGATATTGTACCCACGTTCCTCCCAAGACCACAGGACGAGAGACATTTGGGGATAATGAAGGCCAGGAACTGATTGACAAGTGTCTTGCTGCTGGTTGCGATAAGTACGACATGCTAGCAACTATTACTCGTATAACGGCCCAGAATATCATCAAGCAATACCGAACATTCTTCCCCCGCTTTGGCATCAGCGTGGACCAGATTGCAGAGATTTATATGTGCGGCGGTGGTGCCCGAAACCCGACAATCATCAAATACCTCAAGGAGCAGCTTCCGGATACAGAGAGTCGGGCACTAGATGAAACTGGAGTCCCATCTGATGCTAAAGAGGCAGTTTCTTTTGCTCAGCAAGCCATGGAGGCTATCTTGGGGCGGTCAGCTCTGGTTCCCGTCAATAGTGACAGTCTAGTGCCCAACACTATTTCGGGTAAGATTGCTCCTGGCAAGAATTGGCGTGAGATTATGACACTGAGTGTTAAGTTTGGGGAGGGTCGCTTGACCTTGCCTACAGTGAAGGAAATGATTGTAGAACGGCCCTATACTGCATGGAAAGCTATGCAAGCTTTTGACTAAAGAATTATAGTACCTTAAGCTAGCATCATAATAACTCTTGTCACGAACTAGGCCGTTGCTCCTATAGGTAGAGAAGTCTGAGACGGTGCCATCAGTTTGATAAATATAAAAAGACCTATAAGTCGACTAGTCTTCGAATAAGTATAAAAAGGGTTAGTTGGATTATAAAACGCAGTAGGTACTGCATTAGATTTTCTGGCCAGTTATCCCATACTGGTGCTGAGTTCACTGATGTAGAGATAGATATACAGTAAGTAAAGCAAGTAGATAAATAAATAAAATGGCTAAGAGAAATAAAGATATTAATACTAGAGAGACACCGTCTTGTGGCTTGACCAGCTAGTAACAGTAAGGTATTCAAAAGAATCCCTACATAATCTGGGCATTCTTGCAGGAGCCTTCCGATGGCTTGCACTTTTGGTAAAGAGAAAGCGCACCCGGACCTCCGCAGACCTGTTCCTTGTTTCCGGCACAAGGCATCTCACATTTACCAAGTTGTCCTTTGACGGGAAGATGGCTCTTTTCCATCGTATTTCCGCAGTAACACTCTCGACCATATTCGAGACCAGCAAGTGAGTAGCCTTTTTCTTCGCAGTAGTCAAGGCATGATTCAATCGTCATCTTATCGCCACTTTTCTGTGCCATATTAAGGCTGCGGGAACCGTAGGCGTCCTTGGCGCATCCAAGGTAGCTGAACTTCTTGGTGTCGGTAACGTCGGTAAAGGGCCACTTTGGTGGGCTGATCTTCTTTGTAGCGTTGCACGCATCTCCCATTATAGGGGTAGCAGGCTCTGGGCCGAAGGTGACGGGGTTACATCCGGGGAGAGCTTTGAGGACACCAGTTGTCTTTTCGTCGACTCGAACAGGCACTCGGCATCCGTTCATGGCGTCGTCGTCGAAGAAAGTAAGTGCGGGGCACTTTTCAATGACCCCAGAATCGTCAGTGCACTCTTTCACTGCCTTCTGCAGGACCTTGACATCCCATCCGTTGAGAAAGTCACCATGTAGCCCGTATCCGGTGGGATCGCCGGTGGAGAAAACAAATGGATGCGAGCTACCATGCCACTTGTCCTTGAACTGATCGATCTCAAAGACTACCTCATAGAATATCGTGACCAGGCGCTTTGGATGCGACTTTGGGCAAACGCCACTGTCAACGCGATCTGGATACGCCATATGCCTCTTGTGGTCGGGCGAATCCAGATTCTTACCATCCCAGCACGAGGGGAACATGACCTGAGCCCGCAACCCGTTAGGGCAATTATGGGAAGGGATCTCGTGAGTCTCTGGCCCGCTTACCCCGAGGCAGGCAAATGAGATGGCTCGTTGCTCCAGCGTGTTCTTGAAGCTTCGCAGGTGCGGGTTACCAGCCAGCATCTGGAAGCCCTCAGGGAAGGCAAGCAAGCCCTTTTCATACTCTGGGTCCTTGGGGTCTGATCGTTGAAGGTAATACACCAGCATACCACCAGACTGGGGTACATCTTGGAAGGTGCCGTCGGGGCCGCGGTAGTAGAGGTTAGGGATCCAATAGTTACTCAGGTCCTCGCGGGCCTTGCAGGTGGTGCAAGTTGAGGCCCTTGCCGTATCGTAATCCATCGTAAAGTTGAATCCGTTCCCTCCCATGACAGTGTGAGCGTGCGATGACAGCTGTCCTGGGTTGACGATAGGGTCGGCGCGCTGGAGAGTGACGGGACGAGAGCAGGGCAACCTGAAGAAGGCAGAGACCGGGTTGGCCGCCAGGGCCAAGGCCGCAGCAATGGAGAAGGGAAGCGTGCGCATTTTGATAGACCAGAATTGGAAGAAGCAAGAACGCGAAACTGAAAAGAGTGTGAACTAAAGAATTGAAAGGAGTGACAAGTAAAGAATGAATGGATAGAAGAAGCTGGCCACAACTATATTATGAGTGGGATATCGAGGGCTTTTAAGTCTCAACTTTGGTTGTGCTTTTGTCTGAACTTATGCTGGGTCAATGTAAGCTGAGTGAATTGTTTCTTTTTTTTGGTGAGTAACAGGGTACAGCTGACAGTTGGGCGTCCTGAAACGTTAGCTGAATCGGTCTATACGCCGGCGCCAATTTGGTTGGTAGATCACAAGTGCCAAGGATATCCGGCGCTTCTGGTAATTAGTTTAAAGGCAAGGATTCTATTCCTCTGAATCGTCTAGTCAATTTGAAAGGGAAAAGGCATGTATCTACAGATTGGCAAGGACTCACTGGGCAGTTTCATATCCTATTAAAGGAATTTGGGCGTTTTTCTGCAATGAGATGATAATCTTCAAACCATGAACTCTTTGCAACTTGGCTTGCTGGCATGCCTCCTATTAGATAATGCTCTTGTGCAGGATGCACAAAGCCGTCAACAGAAATACTGATCCTGGCCTTACACATATACGTATCTATTTCATGGTATTGACCCTGCTCTAGATACAATTATGCTGTGAAAATTTGGACTCCATGGGCGCTAAGCTGTACTCTGTAGATCTTGTCTCGGCCAGCGATATACAGCCAATCGTCCTTCCATTGCATGTTAACCGCAACGTCACCCTCTGCAACCTTGATAATACCCAGGTGCTTCCCAGTAGAATCAAAGACAGTCACTCCCCCGGTAATTCCCCCATACACTCTGCCCTCACTATCTACTTTGATACCATCCGGGAACCCCGCGTCAACATATGCAAAGACATCGCCTCCCTTGACCGGAATTCCAATCGAGTGAGATAATTCGAACTCGTAGATCGTACGACCTCCCGCAGGGTTATCTGAGGAGTTGCCGCGGTTGGTGACATACAGTTTGTTCTCTTCTGGATTGAGTGCCACTCCGTTAGGATTCGTGAAGGGTCCCCCGCCAGCGCCAGAAACCATCCTCAGGTCATTTGAGTTCATGTCCCATCGCCACAGGCCGTTGGCTAACTCTGGCTTGATGGTGTCGTTGAAGTTGTCGTAGCCGTGGTAACCGTCAGTGAAGTATGCTACGCCGTCTCGAGTGATGACGACGTCATTTGGACTGTTGAACCGGTGCCCATAAAAGTTGTTGAGAACGACCTCTGTCTTCAAACTCAATGGATCCATGCGGGTAATACCGCCAGGTACAGTATAGTTGCCCTCTTGGGCCCAGTAAATACCGCCTTTATGATAATAAGCTCCGTTGGGTACGGTTAATTGAGGCGATGGGTACACCTTTTCAGTTGTTGGTGGGGTGTTGTTCAGGTTCATGCGCCAAACCCATGGCATGGCATCGGCAGAATAGCCAGTCTTGGGAGGATGTAGCTCTGCCATGAAGATGCAATTGCATTCCGGGGAGTAAACGGTGCCATCGTGCACTATGCGCTTTGCAAAAGACGGGCCAGGCGGGAATTCGAAGATGGTTTCGACGTGTTTCTCAACTGTATGGTCCTTTATGCCAAGCAACTATACATAACGTCAAGGGTAAGCCAATCTTACGTCTATAGACAGGTTTCGCACCCTTACCTTGTACATATCTTTGTTGAGAACAATGAACGATGCATCTTCGAGAGAGTTTTTCAAGCTCGTAGCATTTTGGCTTGTGTCGCCGTCGAGAACGTCGGTCTGCCACCACGTTGTTGTCACATTTCGATTGAAGTCTGTAGCCGGGAAGACGTTCCTGTATGCGCTCCCAACTTCGACGATAGACGGCCCTCTCAAAGGCAATGACTCATCACTGCTGAGTCCAGTCGTGGCGGCAGCTGGTCGAGCCGCAGCCTGACCGCTCAGCAGGGAGATGGTGCAGAGGCCAGTACGGAGAGAAGATAATTGCATCCTGAAAGATTCTTGAGGCAGGAGAAAAGAAAAGGCTTTGCTGGATTTTGACCCTTCTGGACGGATGGCATAACCAAGCTGTTAATGATGTTTATATAACTTACAGCAACCTTCATTTTACCCCGCAGGTGCCATTTGCTTGAGTTCCCCATGGGGAAGCTCATGAAACCTCCTCCACGGGGCCGAGAAACAAACATGCTTGGTAGAAATGCCGACATGGCCAACACCAGGTTGTCAAGTCGGTGTACACGGCATTCTCCAAAGTTGCAAGGGTCTCGCTCGGCATTGCACCCGAGAGCGCTGCTGAGAGCATAAACTAGATATCACGGTCGGGGTGAGTCCGAACATGCCGAGCAATCAACTCTTGTTCGGCATCTGCCCCGCCATGGCCCGTCATTCCTACCCAAACTGCGGAATTGCTCCAGGATCTCAATTAAATTTCGATCGTTTTATATTACCCCAGTTTCCTGCATCCTCTTTTCCTCATTATCGGTTCAAATCCACCTCATGGCATTGTTTTACCGCGAAAATGACTGTACCCGAATTTAACATCCTTACGCCCAATGCCATGCTCGGCTATGGCTACAATGCCGAGCACTTTTGGTACGGCATTCAAAAGTTCCAGCCCGCAGCCATTATCGTCGATAGTGGCTCGACAGATGGAGGGCCATACAAGCTTGGCATGAACAAAATGACCTGTGGGCGAGGTTCCTACATCCGAGACCTCGAGCCCATCCTCACAGCTTGCTTCCACCACAAGGTCAAGGTCTTGATCGGCTCAGTTGGCGGAGACGGCAGCAACAAGCATGTTCAGGAAATGTTTGACATTGTTTCTTCGATATCGCAACGTCTGGGATTCAGTTTCAAGGTTGCCACTATCAACGCTGGCATGGACCGGGAGTTGATCAAGACCAGAATCCAGAACCGCAAGGTCGGTCCTTGCGGGCCAGTGGAAGACTTGCTGCCCGAGGTTGTTGATGGCGCTGTCGATGTTGTTGCGCAAATGGGCGCTGAGCCGTAAGTTGTAACGCCTTCTGTGCCTGCACGATCATATGAGCTAACTAAGGATCATCAGCTTCATCGAAGCCCTGAAAGGCGACCCCGATGTCATTCTCGGTGGTAGATGCTACGACCCTGCACCTTTTGCCGCTTTCTGCCTGTCAAGGGGCATCTCTAGTGGTGTCGCCTGGCATATGGGCAAGATCATGGAATGCGGTGGCATCTGTGCGATCCCCAAGGGCCGATCTATGATTGCCACCATGCGCTACGAGTCCTTTGATCTGACACCACTGGCACCTGAGGAAAGATGCACACCTCTGTCTGTCGCAGCTCACACCTTGTACGAAAAGACTCGCCCAGACCGTCTCCCGGGTCCAGGTGGCATCCTCGATCTCAAGAATGCCAAGTACGAGCAGATCACCGACAAGACGACGCGTGTCTCTGGTGCTGAGTTTCAGGAGACACCATATCAGGTGAAGCTCGAAGGCGTCACGTTCTTGGGGTATCGCACTATTTTCATCGGCGGCATACGGGATCCTATCCTTATCAGCCAGGTTGACGATTTTCTCGAGCGCGTGCGCAAGTACACTCAGAACCTTTTCCCTGAACTCGACAAGTCGGATAGCTGTCGCCTGATTTATCACATCTACGGTAAGAACGGTGTCATGGGCCCGTTAGAGACACAGGCTGTGTCGAAGCCTCACGAAATTGCCGTCCTAGGCGAAGTCGTCGCGCCTACGCAGGACATGGCGTACACCATCGCCAACAATGCTCGAGCATCTATTCTGCATTTCTCGTATCCCGGCCAGATCGCCACCACGGGAAACTTTGCCAGCCCACTTTCACCACACGAGCAAGAAGCCGGTGCAGTGTTCAAGTTTAGCTTGTACCACCTCGTTGATCTGGAGGAGGGCGAATCTTCGTCGCTTTTCCCTATTAGTGTGAGGAACATTGAAGCGACCGTGAGTCCATCACCCCCAGGCTCTGTATCTACTGAGCGGCTTGCAGCTATCGAGAATGGAACTCTTGCGCCCATTGGTATGTACATATCGTGGATTACATGTTGAATCAAGGCTGATACCCTCTTACAGAGAAGAAGCAAGTTCCCGCCAGAAGGGCACGAATGGAAGAGCTTGCCCGCATCATTCGATCCAAGAACTCAGGCCCCTTTGAGCTCACTTTCGACATCATGTTTGACGACGAAGCCGTGTACAACCGAGTTCGGGAAGCGAATGTCCTTACCAACGATGTGATCAAGTCACTGTATCGTGTCCAAGATGACGAGATCTTGACCAATATGTTTTTTGAGCCTGCACTGGCGTGGAAATGCACTATCAAGAGACCATGGGCCCAAGGCAGTGTTGGTGAGAGAGATACATTGGGCACACAACAACATGCCTTGTTGCTGGGCATCGAGGTTCCCGAAGCGAGCAGCGACAATGCCAAGTCGTCCAAGGGAGAGCCAATCCATGTTAACGGGATCAATGGAGTCAACGGGGTCAATGGTTCCAATGGCACTACACATGTCAACGGTAACGGGCTTACGAGCCATCTGCACCTTTCCAATGGAAGCGCCACGCCAACAAGTAAACTTGGCTTCGATCGCACAAGCTTCCTTTCTCGCGATGTGGTGCGCGATATATGGAACGGCCTTTCTCTCCCGCAAGATGCTCTAAGGTCCTTGGAACTCCCAGGCGACGATGGAACACCAGGGCTCCCCTCATCTTTCAAGATCGCATCTCTCGCCCAGGGCACCATCGCTTTATCAGGTCTCCTAGCAGCTCTCATCCACTCCCAGCGGAACCAAATCCCCGTGCCAAAGGTAACTGTTCCTCGAAAACACGCTACTGTGGAGTTCAAGTCTGAGAGGCTCTATGTCCTGGATGGTAAACCTGCACCGTCTCCTTGGGGTCCCATTGGAGGTCTGCACAAGACTTCAGATGGGTATGTCCGTATACACGACTCGTTCCCCAATCACGGATATGGAGCGCTGGAGCTGCTGGGTTTGCCTCTGGCGGCTGACCGGATCGATGTGACCAAGAAAACGCAAGATTGGGCCAGCATTGATCTCGAGTCTGTCGGTTTGGACCGTCGCCTAGCTATTTATGCGCTTCGATCTTACCGCCAGTGGGATATGCTTCCTCAGTCCAAGGTCATTGACGACTTCCCTATTTCTCTCATGAGGATCGCATCAGGACCAGCGGGACTTCCACCTCGTCTCTCACCAGGCAACGATAAATGTCTTCGAGGTCTGCGAGTGGTCGAGATGAGTCGGGTCATCGCTGCGCCTCTGGCTGGCAAGACTCTAGCAGCTCACGGCGCCGATGTCATCTGGGTCACCAGCCCAGGGCTCCCAGATCTGCCAACCATGGACCGCGACTTTGGTCGAGGGAAGCGCACAGTGCAAATTGACATCAACAATACTGAGGACCGACAGAAATTGAGAGAGCTTATTAAATCATGTGACGTTTTCATCCAGGGCTTCCGCCCGGGCAGCCTGGCCGCCAAGGGATTTGGACCCGATGAGGTTGCGTCCCTGAACCCGGGGATTATCTACGGCTGCATGTCCGCATTCGGTCCTAAGGGGCCTTGGGCAGAGAGGCGGGGCTACGATTCGCTTGTCCAGACTTGTTCGGGAATGAATGTCTCGGAGGCCGAGCACTTCGGCGCCGGTGAAGTTGCTCGTCCGACACCGTGTCAAGCGCTGGACCATGCAGGTGGCTACTTGCTAGCCTCTGGTGTCATGGCAGCCTTGTATCGACAATCTGTTGAAGGGGGTTCGTACCGCGTTGACGTGTCGCTTGCTGGGGCGATGAAGTATCTCCGCAGCTTGGGACAATATTCTGGCAAGTCTGGCTTTGAGGCTGAAGATTTTGAGAGCGCGTCTGATGTGGAGGAGTTTTTGGAGACGCGCCAAACTGGATTCGGCGAGATGAGGGCAATCAAACATAGCGTCAGTATAGAAGGCGCTCAAACCTCGTGGGATGTTATGCCAAAGCCACTTGGCAGCGATCAAGCTGAGTGGTTGTGAGTCAGACAGTGTTGTGCTACTGGGGAATTGTTACCTGATTGTAGATGAAACTAGATAATTAATTGTGATATTCTGTTTTAACGTGTTGCGTAGATTATTCAATTCCTGGTCGGATTTGGGAGCCACTACCCTATAGACCTCGCTACCGTCTGACTCTGTCGGGATCATGCCGGACCCCGCACGCGACTAGCCAAGATTTTGATTACGTATGAGACTGGGCTCGGTATCTACTGGCCTCGGTCTTAAACGACGCGGGGAGAACATCAATTACTGCCACGTCCTTTTCGACGTAATGCAAGAATGGATAGAACTGCAGAAGATGGCGACATACCATCTCGAGTGAGTCCGAGTCCGTCGGAAGCAGCGCCATCGCAGCGACGTCGTCCCAACCGGCGCGACCCTCGGCGTTATGGTTTGTGAGTGCCCGGCAAGATGCCGCTGCTGGAACGTATCCCTGCTAACGATGTCAGCGCGTGCCAAGTCCGCCTGTTTTTTCCCTCCTTATCGTACACAGGCTAACCACAGTCTGCATGTTTCAGAGCTGCAAGTCTAGAAAGATCAAGTGTACTGGAGAACAACCCACTTGTCGCGCGTGCCAGAGGTCTGATAACACCTGCATTTGGCCCGCAAATAGCCAGACGAGAAATGACCAGGCGTCTGACGCGCGTATTCAAGAGCTTGAATCTGCTCTTCGAGAGAGCCAGAGACAGAACCAGCGGCTGAGCAGCCAGCAACGTGAATCGACCATCCACGCGGCGAGCTCCATCGACGAGAATGCATCGCCTGCTGCTTCACTGTCCTCCCTTGCGCAACAACACTTGACCCAGCATTCACCCAGCGATGCTCGCTCGAATACCATCGATGCCACGATTTGGTCACAGGTCGGTATAGGCGAAGACGGTGCGATAACCTACAACGGCCCCACGAGTCGTTTCCATGCTGCGCCTTTGACTGGAAGTGTTCCATCGCCCCCTACGACTCAAGGTCCCGCTGGGTCGGCTGGGGTCCTGGCGTCGAACTCGGCTCATGTCGAGCGCTTGAGGTCTCAGTATGACTTGCTCGATACTGTATGGGTCCCCTTAGCCAAATCCAAGTCCATGGCCGCGTTTGGGATATCGGACGAGACGGGTTGGCAGTTGCTTGACATGTACTGGACTTGGCTTCATCCACTGCACAACTGCATTTATCGACCAGGTAAGTAGCCTACCTCATTTCAAAGGCTGTTCTTTAGTAACCGGGGTACGTGGCAGTCTTCCTCATGGACATGGCGCTCAACGGCACATACTATTCCGACTTTTTGCTCATGGCAATCTTTACTCTGGCTGCCCGGCATCTCAGTCGCCAAGAGGGCGATTCTATCGACTCCAATATGGGCGACAAGTTCTTCTCTCGAGCCAAGATGCTACTCATGGACGAGCTCGATAATACCAAGCCGCGCATACCAACAATCCAGGGACTTCTGATCCTTGGAGGACGGCAATGTGCCATTGGTAGAAGCTCCCAAGGGTGGCTTTTTACAGGTATGGTAAGTCCATCTGGCTCTATATCTGTTTGCTGCTACGGCTAATCGAGTGTTGGCTATGCTACAGGCGATCAGAATGATGGTTGATATTGGGATCCACCTCAATGCGAATCGAATCGCTGAACTAGAGAACTTGACTCCTTCTGAGATTGAGACGAGGAAGCGACTGTATAACTCGGCGTTTATATGGGATAAGACGCTCAGCCTTGCTCTTGGACGACCACCATCACTAACAGGGTCGCCTTACGGACCGGACGAAATTCGTGAGTTATGAAGTCAAAGTGCATGCACCCTCGAAACTGACCTTGGAGCGCAGTTGACCATTACGACAATCAACGCAGTTGGCAGCCCCTTGATGCTGACATTACTAATGCTGCCTATAACCCCACACCAATGTATAACACGGCAACATTCTGCGCATTTTGTCAACTACATGTGGTATGTAGGATACTACTCTGCCGCTATTTAGGTAGCCAGGATGTTGACACTTATAAATTGCAGATAACGACCGACATGATGATGCTACTCTTTGATCACGAATATACAGAGAATATCTATCCCAAGATCGAGGCCATGTCAAATAGACTTACAGCATGGTATAGCGAGCTACCCTCCTCTCTTAAGATCGAAGAGGGTTTGTCACAATGCTCACCGCCCCA
Source organism: Fusarium proliferatum ET1 (assembly GCF_900067095.1). Lineage (NCBI taxonomy): Eukaryota > Fungi > Ascomycota > Sordariomycetes > Hypocreales > Nectriaceae > Fusarium > Fusarium proliferatum. The sequence goes on along the minus strand of NW_022194792.1, from coordinate 4,425,302 downwards.
TATCGCCTCTCTAAAGTAAGTCCCGCAACTCTTTCAGTTGACCAAGCAACTCACTAGCTACAGCTTTCTATATCACGCACTCCACATCCTCCTTCTCCGGCCACTCCTCCACTCTCCCAACGCCTCGCTCCGCAAGTTATCGCTCGACACATGCGTTGACCACTCCAAAAGGATACACACAATTCACGACCTTTATACCAAAAGCTTTCCTCATCGCTTGATGACATATCAAGTGAGCTACTGCGTATATACAGCAGCTACGGTGGATGTGCTCGATATGCGGCGCTCTGAAGCCGAGGCCCGGATTGAAGCCGCGAGACGACTTGGAATGGCGGTTCGGACGCTGCAGGAAGAAGCTAAGCACACCCCTGGAAGTGGTCGAAGTCTGGATACAATCAGAAGGCAGCTTACAGTCTGGGAAGTAAGCGGCACCCCCAATGCGTCTACGAATCGACCGTTGGGAACATATGGTGGTAATGCAGCTTTTGAGATACAGCAGGCCGGACAAGAGAGGGGAGAACAGTCGTCCACAAATGTGGCCACGCCGCAGCCTCTGCACGTGTCCCAGATTCCACTCGCTGCAGACTTTGGGGTCACTGGAGCGCAGGGTGTAAATGAAGGGGTATCTGGCTTCATGTCGAGGTACCAGAGCCCATTCAGCTTTGGAATGCTTGATACCGGGGCTGGGTTTCATCCTGATTCATTCCCATGGGATATGACTGAGATATTTGGCAATACGCAGGGACATGGGCCTATGGAGCATAATGAATAGGTTTTATAAGGAGTAAATAAAACTAAACAAAATGTCTATGTATTGTTCTTTGACCAAGACGTCCTCGAAGGGACAAATGCAAAAGTCTTTGTTAAAGGTTACGAAGCAGAAGGCACAGTCCTGTATATTTGTTCTGAGCTAACTGCCCATGAATTCTACTGCGAGACAGGGTTTGAAGATGAAGTAGATATATACATTAAGCTAATCAAGTGGTCTGTATCTTGTAGCGGCTTTGGCATGTATAAATAAGGTAGCATAATGGACTCCAGAAGGGGACCTTTAGAACAAGGTGAAGTATACCAAAATACTGGCGGCAGGTTTATTTATTATCTTAATAATTAACAATAAGGTCAATTGTTAACTGAGCTAAAGATTAAACCGGAATATCGCTATCTGGTTCAACCACATAACGCTTCTTGCATCCTTGTTCCAACACCATTGCCCTCGGAACTACTTGTACAAATGCGAACCACTGAACCCTGCAAGCGAAAGCTAACAAATGATTGACAACGGGACCAGAAGCTCCAATGCCATCAAGAACAACCCCGGCTTGTAGAAAGATAAGCGCCTACGGGACAAATCGGTACATGGGGTGAGCATCGCCCTTCTCGGCAATATCAGCAGGAACATGATCAGGGTCACTCTTGCCATGGACCTTGTCGCGGTGTCGATTCTGCATGCGAAGGCATACGCTCAGAATGATGGCCATAAGAGCTGCGGCAAGGAGCACACCGGCACAAACCCACATTCCCTTGTGGTAAAATGGCCCATCTGACTTGGGGAACAATCGAGCACCGAGAATAGGTCCGCATTGCCCAAACATGCCGAAGATGGCAAGCCCTGCACCTCGCTTGGAGCTGGAGCCTTGGTTGTCCGTGACCCAGGTGAAAGTAAGGGCGACGGCTGGGAAGACACCGGCACAGACAAGGAATGTTGCGAAGTAGCGAATGGCGGTGGTACGGATGATGGACAGGAGGATGTAGCCAACCGCACCTACGCAGCAGAAGACAAAGACAAAGGGACCTCGCTGGCCAACTCGGTCGGATATCATACTCATGCCCACACAGACAAAATAAGCGGTGATGTATGGGCAGGCAGAGAGACCTTGTGCGTTTATAGAAGTATACCCCATGTCCTTCAGAATAGTTGGGAGATAAGCCGGCAACGAGCCAAAAGCGGTATTGAGGCAAAAGATGATGAATGCCTGCAAGTAGTTCTTGTAGTCGTAGAACGCAGCAAAGACTTGAGCGAAGTTGAGCTTCCTCTCAGTATCCTCCCCGCGGCCCTTGATGGCGCGTTGGCTGATGATTTCGTTTTGTCGCGGGGTGAGGAATCGACATTGTGACGGTGACGCTGGGAGGTAGAAGTAGGCAAGGATCGCTAGGAGCAAGGTGGGAATACCCTCTGAAGGAGCAATTAGCAACCGATTGACGGTATCAGGGAATAGATACTTGCCGACGATGAACAACAGCTGCCAGTTGTGGATGCTTGTCTTTGCCTGTACGATTCCGTACGCGAGGGCTGAAGCGAAGCAGTTGGCCAGTGGCGAAAAGGAGATGAACAGGCCATAGCGTAGGCCCATTTCGCGTCGATGGTAAAAGAAGGTCAGATACAGCGCAACTGCAGGCACAAAACCAGCCTCGAATGCGCCGATCAGGAGCCGGAGAGCCATGATACCTGCAAAATTGGTCGTTGCGGCTTGCAAAATACTAGCAGTACCCCATCCAAAGGCCATACAAAATGTCCAGAGCTATTGGGATCATTATCAGCTTCAGATTGCGGGAGATATGGGGCGGTGGAATTACCGGTAGGGGCATGAACTTCCAGACGAGGATAAGCTGGAGACATTCTGTTAGCTGTATGTACTTGTTGGGTCATGGATAGAACTGCGCACCCAGTGGAAGCAAATGTAGGCAATGTAGTATGCAGTTACAATCCAAGAATAGTCGTTAGATGTAATGCCCCATTGCTTTCCCATACCAGCGGTGTACGCATTGCCAATATTGCCACGATCGATATAAGACACGAGATAAAGTGAGCCGACCCTGTTTCGCAGCTTGTTAGCACAAATCTCACTCGTTCGCTGGAAAGGTTACTGACAAGGGGATCAGACACCAGTCGAGTTTGCGGAGGGCCTTCTGCTCCTCTTCGGGCGTCCAGCGGCTCTCCACGTTGCCACCCTCCATCTTGATATCATCTTCTACGGGAGCCATAGTCTCAACGTGCTGCGACAGCTGAGTCTGCTGGGCCGACTTGACTGGAGAGTCATGTGCGGTCATGGTTTGACAAACAAGTTGCAACTCTGCGTCCTCAAGGTCTCGTGTGACTTTCCGATCAGAGTCTGAAGGGATATTGGCTGTTGACTTTGACGAAGGGTCAAGGCATCGTTTTTATAAGTCGATTCGATTGTGAGTTCGGAGTTCCCCAGATCTACAGGGTTCGTCTTTGGGGTAGAGGCAGACGAGTCATGGAATGCTGGGGTAACCGGAATCTGTGTCGAGTGGCCTCGGGAAGATACCGAGTCCGCAAAAGCATGTCGGCATGTCGGCGTCTAAACAAACATGCCGATCCGGTATCAAATCCGAGGCAGCCATGCTATATTGCCAATAACCTGAGCCATATCATATTTTGATGCTCTTACAAGGTCAGTAGTCTTGGAGAACGAAACTAGACAATAACATGGACCGCGTTGAGAATAGCCGGACAAGGCCTGAATTCTGCCAATTGCCTTTACAGAGCGGCGATCCAAAGTATTCAGCGTGGGGTCTCTGGGGCAAGAATGATGAGTTGGGAACACTCAATCTTCTGACACCCGCCATTGTCAAAAATGCCTCCAAGGAGATTATTACTGGCGAACAGATTGTCCTCAAGTAAGCATCTGCCTCTTCAAGACACCCTTGGCCTGTGATTCTGACCTCGTTAGCCTGGCTGTTGATGCATTCAGCCAACCAATGAATCCAGTGAGGAAGCCATGTAGTCATAGAATTATTGCCAAAGGTCATGCAAATGATGATGAGGTGAGTAGTTCGTGCAATTCAACCGTTTGCTGTTATTCACAGGGATTCAAAAGCTCGACATGAATACCCAAGGGTCCAGTCACTGGGATGGCCTGCGACATTACCCGTACCAAGACAGTCTGCTCTACTACAATGGGGTGACTCAAGACGATATATCGGGAACTAACCCTACGAAAAAGATCGGCATCCAAAGTAAGCGAATTTTTATACAACCCTCGACTTATTGCTAACCAGCTGTCGCATATCAGACCTTTCGAAGCGAGGTATCGTTGGACGAGGGGTGTTGCTAGACTGGGCTACACATGCCGAACACATGTGCATCAACACAACATCTCCATTTGAGTCTTTCAATATCCCCCTCTCGGAATTAAAAGCCGTCGCGGCACACCAGGGAACTACCTTTTGCAGCGGCGATATCCTCTTTATACGCACCGGATGGTTGAAGGCGTATCAAAGCCTAAACTTTGAAGAGCAAGCCGCACTGCCTCACAGGAAAGCTCGGACATCTTGCGGCGTAGAGGCATCTGAAGAGATGATGGAATGGCATTGGGAGAACCAATTCGCTGCTGTCGCAAGTGACACAGTAGCATATGAGGCTTGGCCCAGCTGTCGGCCAGCAGGTGTCGCCCTCCACGAGGTGTTTCTCAGTGGCTGGGGCATGCCAATTGGCGAAAGCTTTGATCTGGAGAGATTGGCTGAGAAGTGTAAAGAGAATAACCGCTGGTCATTCTTCTTGACAAGTGTTCCTCTTGATATACCAGGTGGTGTTGCAAGCCCACCAAATGCTATAGCAATTTTATAAGGCCTTACCTATAAACTTAACAGAAATGGGGCACGTATAGAGTAAGCACGATTATCGGATGGACGGCATACAGGAAAGGGTATTGAGAAAATACAGGGGCAGCCGTCGATATAATGGCCTGACCTTACTGCTATGGATGGCATTGGTCTAAGTTATAAAATATTCTACACGGACTACATACCAACCCTGAGCAGGGAGCAGACGAATCTTCAACCGGCAGCTACTATTGCGAGAACACTGGACAGAATGTTCTGTATAATTCGTCCCTTTAGGCTTCATAAGTAATAACGCAACCTACTTCTGCTGACTTTATGGCCGTAATCATAATTAAGAAGATAAATATTAAATCTTATAGAAACCATTAACAGCTAGCTGGCCTGCTACACTTAACTATATTAGCTATACTATAGCTCTACCAGTCTCCCTCATCCACTAACCGCTCACCACGATCTGAAGCAGCCAAGAGCTCCTGGACTGTCCACGGCTTATAGATAAAACCAGGGACGGCATTAGTGTTCTGGAAGGGCGTTCCATCGGTAAAGTGGCTCGCGCATGCAGCATAGTTGTCGTAAGCATAAGTCTCCGGATCATGGTTCACCATCCACTTGCCGGCCGGCGTGAGGAATGCAGTAGGATCCCGAGCTACAGCATCCCAGTCAGCACTGTGGAAGAGCTCTTGGTTCTTGAAGCCCATCCTCTGGGCGCAGGCGACACGCTCGGCTCTGTAGTTAAATGGGTCAGCCTCGTCAAGCAGAGGATAGGGTGCGTGGGATTGCCTGAAGTGGTTGTGCACTGTAACTGCGAGAGGCGCGTCTTTCTTGCCAGCAAGCTGCAGGCAAGCGGCTAGTGAGAAGCCGTCTTCTAGTGCCGTCGTGGCACCACTGGTAGAAGTTGGGAGAAAAGTATGAGCTGCATCGCCAATCTGGATGACACGCTTCTTGGGTGAGGCCCAATTATCGCGGGGGTTGCGCCACATGAGCTTAAAGTCGACGGCTTGACGGTTGGGAGCGGATTCAATGATGTCCCTTACTTCGGGACTCCAGCCCTCAACATGTGGCAAGGCGTGGTCGACAGATGTCTGCTTTGTCCACTCTTCCTCGGCGGTGCCGGTATCCTTTGAGAAAGATCATCAGTGTCCGCAAGCAGCAAAGCGAATTGAGAAGGATCATGTAAGCGTACCTTGTGTGTAAGCATGAAGATCATGTTGGGACCGGCTCTGGCGATGATAATGTGAGCCCCGTCGCCGGCAAACAGTTTGCACTTGTCCTGCACGTTTTCATACTCCTCGGCGATGTGAGGTTTGTCAAGAGCAAGGCCTACGGGGTAAGTGGCCCGGAAAAGGGCGTAGCCAGAGCTAACAGGCTTCTCTTTGTATCCCGAAACCAGACTCCAAGACTTGGAGCCGACACCGTCACTCGCAACCACGACGTCGGCGCAGAGTTTGGAGCCGTCATCCAAGGTGACACCGGCATGATCATCTGTCTCGAAATAGTCGACAACGCGGGTCGAGAACTTGACCTCAATGCCAAGACCCCGAACATATTGGTTCAGAGTGTCATGAAGAATAGCCCGGCTCATGGCAAGAGGGAATGCGTTGGAGCCAATGTATGTGCCGTCGTACTTGTAGTGGAGAACACCTTCACGTCCAACCCGGTGCTCGCGGCAGCGATCCATAAAGCCAGGCCATTTCTCGGGAGTGTACAGAGCGCTCAATGATAGATACGTTGTGTCCCTTGCGGTAGGCCTCGATGGCGAAGCCGAGACCAGCAATGCCTCCACCGATGACGAGGATGTCGAGGCCACTGGGGGCTTCTTGCTGCATAGTAGCCGCTTGTTCAATCGGGGCTCCGGGCATGTTGCTTGTAATTTTGTGGAAGTATAGAATATTTACGAGGTTGAGTGTTCTTGAGATAGGGTTGCCGTATGCAGGGTAGAGTGTATTTCGAGTTTCTTTTAGCTGAGAGATGGTTTTGGTCTGGCCTTTTTATACTATTATTTCGAAGTTGCTCTGCTCCCCGAAACTCCTTTATATAAGGAAACACAGCGTCAGAGGTCTTCATTTTCGGCGGACGGGTTCCTATAAGATTGCGAGACATGAAATACGGCAGGGATCTTCATATTCGGCAGACGGGATCTTTACATTTAGCAGACAGATTCCTATAAAATTGCAAGAGATAAAATAAAGATAGATAGGTCTAAGATATATTGAATACCTTTAGATTTAATTAAGTCTATAAAGTACGAACTTAAGTAAAATAATACTATTAATTATAACGTTATAAAGTAAATATATGTTTTTTTTATTTTAAATAAGATAAAAAATAAAAGAGAAAAATATATTAATATATATTATCCCAAAGCTTAATTATTATATTAAGAGGATTATTCACCGCTCTGGAGGCTATATTAAAATGCATAGTTGACCTGCGGCTAGCATTATATTTCGGCCATCCAGGATCTCCTATTGTGGCAAACGCCACCCAGGCCCGATGCATAATGTCAGCGAGCTCTTGCGCAGGAGTTGGGCCAAGAAGGGGCTCTGTTCCAAGGCCGAGCGTGTCGAAGACAAAGGGGATCTCCAAAGAATGGGATGCGCCGAGGCGACCGCCCATCTGAGGCGATTGCCAAGCAAATTCATACATATAGGTCAAAGCCCTAGCTGCCTCTGCATGGGCGTCGGCAAAGCGAATAGCAGGGATCCGCCAGAACCAGTCGGTCTGGATCGCCGAGAATAGCTCACCAGGACTGGCTCCCGGATGTAACTCACGATACGCGTCGATGCCCTCTGGCAACAAGCCGTACACGCCAGCTATCGCGGATAAGTTCTCTTCCGTAATGCGATCAATGGAGCCGTCTGGAACTAAGAAAAGACGTGTTTCCTCGGTGTTGGAGCCAACGACCAAGTCGATGTCGGCTGCAGCACCAGCACGGATAGTATCCATTGGATGCACCGGAATAATATCCCCGTCGATTGTTGGTGCCCACGGGATAAAACTAAGCGCGACCTCGCCCCAGAAAGTCGGGTCAGGTCGCCCGACCAGCTCGTCTCGCAGCTGCGCCTGAGCATGGAGGATCTGATCAGACGGTGTCATGCTGATGGCCTCCCATGTAGCCTCAATGCCCAAGATCTCTGCCAATCGCTGTCCGATCCGTTTCGCTGTTGCTGTCGAATTCAGCTTTGGGTTGCTCCCACTTTGCACAATCGCTCGGCGGAACAGCCCTTTAGCCTTGGGGACAGCAAGTAGCGTGACGACGCTCATGGCACCAGCCGACTCTCCAAAAATAGTGACCCTGCCTGGGTCGCCGCCGAATGCGGCTATGTTCTTGTGCACCCATTCGAGGGCGGCGATTTGGTCAAGCAGGCCAAGGTTGGGGATGCCATCGTCTACATAGAGAAATCCTTGGGCACCAACGCGATAATTGATGGTGACACATACAACGCCATCTCGGGCAAACCTACTACCATTGTAGTAGGCTACAGCGCCAGTGGCATGGAATTCAAACATACCACCAGGAATCCAGACCATTACTGGCCGTTCCGCGGTGCCAAGGCTAGGTGTCCAGATGTTGAGGGTCAGGCAATCTTCACCAGTGCTGACTAGCTCTGCGAGGCCGTCAGCGATTCCCGGTGGATAGGGAACCTGCGGAGACTTGGGCCCGAAACTTAGTGTGTCACGCACACCTCCCCAATGCATCGGTGGTTGTGGAGGACGGAGGTAATTGGGCCCGAAAGGCGGTGCAGCAAATGGCACCCCTTTGAACACATGAACATCGTCAGCAGTCCTGCCCCGAATATCACCCGACTCGGTTGTGACGATCGGGTCTGAGGTATGACTGTCGAGGGGATGTTTCGTTGAGAAAGTTTGTTCCGACATAATGCCGTCTTTGTTCTCTGAGGATGGTGATCTTCGTCACACTGGTGAGTGCAGTACAAGGAAATCGCTGTCGAGGGATCCGTAGCAATTGAAAGCTTGAAATATTCATCTTGGAACCTCTGGGGGGCGATGGCGCTTTCACAGTCTCGAGTAATGGCGTGATGGACGGCAGCCACAGGGCGGTAGTGGGGTTATGCCATGCGTTGCTTGCAGTCGAGATCTGTGGCTGAAAGCATTTATATGCCCACAAGAACTCGATGGGGGTATAAATCATTCGTTTGTCAGATCATGTGGCTGGGGTGGCATTGTTTGAGTGGCCTGTTGAGATAAAGTATCATGATATAGCCATTTGCCGATTAGACAGAATCCAGTTCTCTGAGTGTTTGGAATCTGCTGTTTATTCCTGAGTTGCGACAGACTACCACCAAGTGGAAAGCAGAAGCCGAGTACCTTTCTGAGTATGGCTACCGCGCGAGTATGAATGATATGCGTGGCCATGATCAGTCGGAGAAGCCTGACTCTGATAGTCGACTGAGTCGCTTTGGTGCCATGCCCACTTACGTTTTGAATACAAGCACTTGCCAGGCCGCCTTGAAATTATAAAAGATGGATATTAAGAGGACTAAAGTAAATTAAATTACATCATAACAACTATAGATATATACATAAGAGTAATTAAACTTTCCTTACTATAAGATGAGTGCACTAATTATTCCAAGAATAAAGGATACAATTTAACATCTAGAGAAGGGCAGGGGCAAGTGCAGCCAGAAGAGCAAACAAGCTAGCAACTGGCTTGCCAGCGCCGTTAACCACGATTGGAACGCCAGTAGGCTTACCACCAGGTGCAGGCTCACCGTGTGAGCCGCTGTCCGTAGACGGTCCTGTGGGCTTGCTGTCAGGCGCGGACTCGCCATGGTAGTCACCGCCCTCAGACTCATGAGAACCATTAGGCTTGGAGTTTGATTCGCCGCCATAGGGTCCGGTGCAGTCATCTCCAATGCACTCGGGGCCGTTGCCCTTTGATCCATTGCTGTTTGAGCCCTTGCTCTGATCGCCAGAGCTGGAGCCACCATTTGAACCACTGTTGGAACCACCATGAGGCATAACTGCACCATGATCACTGCCACCACCTCCGTGCTGGCCCTTGTTGTTGTCCGGGTAGACAGGAGGACACTTGCGACCCTCACAGGCAGGGATCTCCTCGGGCTTGCAGTTCTTGGGTGTACCCCAAGTATCTTCCCAAGGCGTATACAGGATCTCTCCACCGGAACATTCCTCGCAGTCTGTCGGGACATAAAAGTTCTTGTGGTTCCACCAATCATGGCATTCCTCAGACTTATACACGGTCTTTCCAGAGCAGCTGCCTGCAAAGCAGAAGTATGGAACATATTGGAAACCGCCCTGGCAGTCACAGACTTCAGGGATATAGACCCACTGGCCATTGCAGTTGCCGCAGTCGGCCTCAACAAAGATGTATACAACGCGCTCGGTGGCGGTGGTGACGGGTCCAGCAACTGTAGTAGCGAAGGTAGTGACGAAAGTTGATTGATCAGTGACGGTTCGAGTAACTTCGTTGGTGACAACATCAGTTTGACCGCCAGCAGCGACATAAATAGTGAGAAGGCGATCAGAAGAAATAGTCTGGCGACGGTGCATCCTGCGACGCTGAGAGTCACCACCGCAGAACTGAGAGACATCTCCAGGGCACTCAATATCGCAGGAATCTAGCTCAACGCGAGCGGTGTCGTCGCCATCAATCTCATCACCACAGTAGCAGTCACTAAAAATATCAGTAATTGCAGAATGAGTGAGAAAGGAAATATACGACTTACGTATCATAGACACCAAAGTAGGCTCGACCTTGGCAGAGAGAAGAGCACAGATCCAGGTCCATAGAGGTATCTGATTGAGCGAGCTCGAAAGTGGGGAAACCATCACTAGATCCGACACAGCCAAAGAGGGTGAAAGCATCAACGAAGTCAGGGAAGCCAGCGAGAGAGGTAGCAGTTGGAGCAGAAGATTGATCCTCAGTGCCAGTTGCGGTTCCGGTGGGGAAGATAGTCTCGCCATCCGAGTTGGTAGTAAATCCTTCAGAGTTGGTGCTAGTGGCGGGTTCAGTAGGGAAGATAGTCTCGCCATCCGAGTTCGTGGTGAAACCAGCAGAGTTAGTGCTAGGGGGCAGAACAGTCTCTCCTTCGGAATTGGTAGTGAACCCCTCGGAGTTAGTACCGGGGAGGGCAGCAGTGGTGGAAGGAATAATAGTCTCGCCATCGGAATTTGTTACAACACCCTCAGAGTTGGTGCCAGTAACACCTGGCGTCTCAGTGCCAGTTGGAATGGGCGCAATAGGCGAGGTCTCGGCATCGTCGCCAGCTTGCTCAAAAGAGAGATGAGAGACAACAACCTCGACAGCATCAGAGCCACAAGTCAGGAAGTATTCGAGATCAGGGCGACCTTCGGCGTTGAGCCTGACAGGGTTGCTTCTCTGTCCAACCTCTGCTCCACCCGTGTTGGTCATTACCTGGTTGTAGATGCTTTGGCCATCCAACTGAACTTCAAGGCTGCACCCTTCGAACGCTTGACGCTTGCGACCTCCGGGGGGAGGCCTGACGAGGATACTGAAGACAACAAAGACACGAAGACCCGCGAAACTGGCTAGGAAGGGCACGAGTCTAAAGGAAGCAACTCCATTTCGGATGAAGAGAGATCTACAGTCTGTCAGTACTTCTTGCTACGCAATTTTGAGATATAATTACACTGCCGCTGAACCATCAAGTGCAGTTGTGTAACTAGCCCCTGGACCAAGCTGAGCCGTTCCAAGAGAGACAGGTGCAGTAGACGGGGCAGTGCTACCAGTTGTAGTAGCACTTGTATCGAGGGAAGTAGGAACGGAGTCAGAAGTCGTAGTGGCAGGAATACTGGTGTTTGTGAATCTCTTAAAATTCTGGTTGAACTGCCCGAATGCACTCGAGGCACATGCCGCGAGGAGGAATGAGGACAAACGCATGTTGAACGAGTGGCTGCCAAAGAATGGCCTAGAGTAAGAAATGAATGACAGAGTGATTATATCGAATTGGAAAGAGTAATAAAGTTCAACATTTATATGCATCAGGCAGTAGAGTGAGCTGGGGGGATAATTTGCGTGGCTTGAATTATGCCAAGATACCTAATCTCCCTGCATTTTCGGGTTAACGCCCAAGACATCTACAGTGTATTACTTCTGGGTCTGGAGTATTCCAATTAGTTCGACCCCTTGGCTATCTTAGTGGCAGAAAACAAAAAAAATAAAAACAAGAATCATAATTTAGTGCATAAAGGCTGTTAAGCCACACAGTTTAAGTGTCCTTAGCAGTAAAAGCCAAAGCAGGCATTGCCTTACAGCATTAGAATGAGATAACCATGTCTAGGCATTCCTAACACTAGACCTACAGCATCTTGAAGGGAGACGGGTAAATCCGTCCTCACTCCGATCCAATCAGAATCTTCTGGTGGCGGGATTTCCTAATGTTGCCACAATTCGTCGGCAAATGCGGATGAGTGTCGTCCAATCATTTATCCCTTCGTGTCTGACTTGAAACGTCACAACTCGGTGAAGGGAGAACCAACGTCCTGTGGTTTAAATAAATCTAATCGCCGATCCATCTAGTCAATGTTAAGATTTTGTTTATTTAATGGGTTAGCGTTTGCATGAGCGCATGTTAAAATGTTAAAGTGAACTATACAGACTTAGTTCGTGGGAGTATATATCCTTCTAAAGAGAGGCCCTGACTACACTTAACACATTTATAATATCGAGATAAAATATAGAAAATATGTATTTTAGCCCACTAGCTTAATGTCTTTCTTGCCCTGATCGAGATGGTATAAGTTATGTGCCAAGGTCTTGGAACGGATGTCCAGGCACATAATGATCTACCCTCCCTTACGCCACTTGTCTTGAACACTCTTATGGCCATATTCAAAAGTTTCTCAGGAATTCACCTTATCCGAATTCCAACGGTTATGGTCGCTTGTTGAAGCCATGTAGTTTTAGTGAACTGCTTCAACAAAAAGTAAGTTACCTTATATAATGTCTGGAATTGTATACTGCCCGGACTGACTTTGATAAGAGTGTTATTTTGAGTTGATAGACCCCACAGCTGATGGCTCACATCGCGCGCCGCACACATATCTGGAATTGCATTAATACACCATTCTTGATTGTAGCCAACGTATATTTAGTGAACTTATCATCATCGTGGGCAGGGTCCAGCGTCCAAGCAGAAGAGAGACTTGAGCAAGTATGAGTGGCGATGACTCAGTCTGTTGGTTGTACAGAAGCTGAAGTAGCTGTTAACATTAAAGTAGATCTCAAGTGACATCATGTTGCATGCCTTGAAGCACATCATCATCCACATACTGTTAGACGAAACTGGTGTAGAGCTTTGCCGTAATGTGTTGAGGACTTACCTTGCAAGCCACGAATAAGATTACTAAAAGCAACATAAAAGGGACTCGACTGGTCTTACCGCCAGAAGTCGATGGATCATAAGCTGATCAGAACTCGGCTTCATTAACAACAGGCAAGATTGGGTGACCATGTTGGAAAAATGTCCCAACCGGTCCAAGCAGCTACTTTCTCGTAACTTAAAGCAGCCTTGAGACCAGATAATTGATGTCATCTGTATGCAAAGAGCGAAGATGGTTGATACAGAGGAAAGGATAATATACGAATGCGACCTCAAGTCGACTTTGGCTCTGATTGTGACTCGGACTTTGACGAGTCATTGCTTCCGCAGATTTTGGCGTTCCCAAATACGCTTCGGTCAAGACTTGAAGCGGATTATTCTCTTCCTCAGGTGCTGACATAGGCTTGGCCTGAGTCTCGGCCTCTGACACATTGGGCTCCTTGTTGTTATTTCTAGTACCTGCATGTTAGTTCTTGATCAAAACTTCCCAGACCAGAGGGTCCATGGGTTACTCATACCTGTCGTTGTAGCGACGCCGACAACTGACAACACACTGCTTACTGTCAAGCATACAGTTTGTGCACGCACTAGGCATGAATGCCACATCACAGCGGGCCTTTCGTGCTCGGCAGGATAAACATGCTCTATGATTGAGTGGACGCACAGCCAGCTTGTTAGCCGAGCCTTGATAACAATACGATTGCACAATGGACTACTTACTTGGGCGACGCCAATGCAGGTTGCGGTACTAGCCCGCTTGTGTTGCAATCTAGAGTGTATTTGAGTCGGAAAACAACATGCACACAATGTATGATACATTACAGCAAACACACGGTTCAACGTAGTACGGTAGGGTTGTACAGTCTCACAAGGGCTTACTTATGCTAGAGAACGTCTAACACAAATCTTATAGATAAGCCGGATGAAAATAAGCATAATAGGAGACATAAATATAAGAAATCAGAGAAGCAAAAATACAGTCTTTCGCTTGTGAGGATTTGATACAGTATCTTTTTCAAAGTGAGGATAATTATTGCTTATGTTTGGATATATAGATCTGGTGGTTTGCAGTGTGTATACATCGCTGTAGAACTGCTGCCGGTGAACATATTGCATAATTGATCCGTGGGTATCGAGTACTTGTAATAAAAGCGTGTTAGGGATCTGTACCTTTATCTTGAGTGATTTAAGGCGAGGGAATGCAAGGCCCTGCCCTCACCTGGAACAGCCTACAGCAAGCTGTCCCCTGCTGAAAGAATCATCCTGTGGGTCAATTTTTTAATTTTGTGGATTGATAAGGACAAGTGTTATTGTGGGGCGCATGAAGAAGTTTGGTTCAGCCTTGAATCTCACATAAACACCTGACTTTGTTAAGAGCTTTATCATTCATTTGTTCCGACGCCTGGACTGGATATGGCTATCGAAAACTTCAAATACAACAGTTTGGAGGAGGGTGAGATCAGGGTGTTGGTGCTGGATGCAGCAGCTCAAGAGGGAGACGCCCTCTCAGGCGCTCTCGTCGTCGTGAAGCATATCCCGGGCGATCACATTACCCGGTATGATGCGATGTCGTACACCTGGGGTGACCAGTCAGATCCAGAGTATATAGATCTCAGGCATCCAAGACCGATTGGCCACGACAAATCTTGCATTTGCAACAAGGAGTCTTCGGGGTCGCTCGCTATCGGTCGCAATCTTGCTTCTGCTTTGAGGAAGATCCGTCACCAGAGCAATAACCAGATCCTCTGGGCCGACTCAATTTGCATCAATCAACAGGATCTCGATGAGCGAGCCGCGCAGGTTTTGCGAATGCGCGATATATACAAGTACGCCCAGCGCGTTATTGGCAGGTAAAGACACAATTTTCTTGGTAGGAGACAACAGTATACTTTGGGTGCATTTCAGGAGTGCCATCGAGATAATTGCTGCAAAACGAGAGGCATTGGCTGGCACAGTCGACATCCATACTATGGTCGAGTTTTCCAACGCACGCAGCTTTTCAGCGCTCCGACACTTGAGGGACTTTTTTTCTCTCGTAGCTTACACACACGCCTGTGAGGTGACGGAGCCCAGGGATAGAGTCTTTGCACTACTGGGTCTCGCAGAGGGCGGCTTTACTAGTGAAATTGTGGTTGACTATAGAAAGGACGTCAAGGACGTTCATCGCGATGCTTTGGTGCGGGCTTCAACGTACCATCAGGATCTCAAGTTGATGTCGCTGTGCGACTCAGCGTCTGAGCCGACATGGATCCCCGATTTGGAGCGGATACAGCTACAGCGGCCTATGACTTACGGTAGAGCTGCCCTTTGCTGCGCCGAAAATGGGCATGCGTTTACCAAGGAGCAATTGTTGCTACAAGGTATACGTTGCGACTACATCTCTGAGCTAGTCGGCCCCCAGGGCAGTCAGAATTGTCAAGCACAGCTCCAAACCACTGTCCTAGAGGCAGCACAACGCTTCCTGGGTCCCCATCCAGAGACCTGGGATTTCCAAAAGGTTCAGCAATTTTCCCTCATGTTGCATGTAAACGACTTCTTCATCCACCCCCCATTCATCAACAAGACGCACCAGCAGCTGGCGCAGCGAATCAGCACCCACAGTAAAACACTCGGTGGCCAGCTTGCACACTTGACTTACTACATGCACAATCGCTCTATATATCTAACCAAAATGGGCTACATCGTGCTGGGCCCACGAGACTGTCAGCCGAATGACCTAATCGTTGTCTTCCTTGGCTGCCATCTGCCCATGGTTCTTCGGTCGATTGAAGACGGTGAGTACAAGCTGAAAGGGCCTTGTGCTCATCCAGCACTCTTGGCCGGCGAAGCAATTCTCGGCGAGATGCCAAAGGGTTGGCGCCTAAGCTATTCCAGACGAGGTGAAAACTCCGTCTTTGAGGATCCAGAAGGAAAGCGGCACCATATAGACCCACGGTTAGATGGTATGCCGGTCCCTGAGGAATGGGAACTACGTTGGAGGAACAATGGTACTCCATTTTGGTATATTGCTGCAGAAGATCGATGGACCAACTTCGATCCAAGAATATCCCTAGAGGGCCTTAGGAAGAGAGGGGTGAGAGTGAATGATTATGTATTACGGTGAGAGCGTAACTATTCATTGTTATGTCGTCTCTCTTACATTATGTATTTATGCCAAACTGCCCAAAGTAGTCTAGCATTAGCCGGGGAAAAGTGCGCTGCAAGTAGTAATAAGGGTACTGTTATGTATTATCTATTTTGGATTTAGTAAGGAAAGACAGGGTTAAAGCCTACGGCTATTTATTTATAGTATATATAGCTTAATGTATCCTCTATATCTCTGCTTACTAGGTATCGTACTCTGCAATTTAAACAAACTTTGAACTTTTAAAACAAAACCTCATTATGTAATAATTTGCCCAATTAGGAAATGCCGGGGCGCCAGCCCCTTATTACCCCACACCAAGACCCGAGGCATAAGATGGGCCGACTTCCCTGGACTAGCCAGTGGAACCCAAAGCATTTCAAATTCCACCATGTCCGCAAACACCCCTGCCACCTGTCGACGAGCTCGGTCGCCCACAACCGACCCCCAGAGGCTCAAGAAGAGGGAGTCTGACCGCAAGGCCCAGCGCGTCTCACGCGAGAGGACCAAGAGCCGCATCGCGTATCTTGAAGACCTTGTCGAGAAGCTGAGCAGCGGGGATGATCACGACAAAACCTTATCCTTGATGGCTCAGCTATCCGAGGTGACGAAACAGCGGGACTCGCTGGTTCGCTTTCTTGATACTACGTCTTTGTCTTTTACTAGGCATCTCTCTGAAGCTAAAAAGTGGGAGAGTAAGACTGTATCACAAGAACAACCTCAGGCACAGCAGCCAAGCGTGTCAGGTTCTGTCTACAAAGAATCTCCGGCGTTGCTGCCGGACTTGCTGGAGATATCTCCAGCCGGCAATGCGCTTAGTCTCTTTTCGCCCAACTTCACTGGAACTTTCCAGGGGGACACAGCATTAGATGGTAGCCAGACCTGTGTAGATCTAGACTCGGCAACGTACTGTGCATCGAATACCCACCACGCCGATGACAAGACACCAGCAGCGCCATCGCCTTGCGATTGCAGTTCCTCAGAGACAAGGCGGCTCTCGGACGGATCTGTTGTTAGCCGTAACATATGGCAAGCAGGCAACCAGGTCCTGAAAGGCCCTACTGGACTCCTGCCAGCCGCGATGCTTGAATTGGAGTGCGAGGCTAGCGAAGACGTCCCAGTCCGTGTTGTACTTTACGGCTGGGATCACCTAGAGCAGTCAGGGAGAATGACACCACTTTGGAGGAGGATTCGGCACCTCGACGAAATTTGCTTTTCTGGTTGTGGCCAGGTTGAGCGTCTCGCAGTGATTCACATGGTTCACCGCTACATGCGCGCCTACGCTGACCCAACATCGGCCAACATTGATGCCATTCTACCACGGTGGTATATGAAATCGTAAGTCTTGGTGCCTCCTTTAGTTTGACTTGCTTCTTAACTAACTGGCGTGCCTAAGTACGTCATCACAAGATGTCTCTGGCCATCCAGCTGTAGACTACTTTGCTTGGTAAGAACTGAACCAGCGTTTATTAACGTAGCTTCAAGAGCTGATTTGTACCTACAGGCCGGCATTTCGACAACAATTTTCACGTTACCCGCATCGATATTGCAGTAATTTATTCTGGCACATGTTCAAAGAGCACTTGCGCATCACCTGGCCCTACGAGTTCCGTGATGTGTATTCCGTCAACGTGGGGCTTGGCAGGTATGGCCTTTCGTCCTCATTCAAGGATACAATCTCCAATCTCGGCTGTTGGACCATGCATTCAGATTTCTTTTATCATTTCCCTGCGCTTGTAAATGATGTGCCCAGATCTCCGCAAAATAGTTTGCCCGCTGCAATTCATCCTTTACCTCTCCAGACCAACTCATTAGGATACCTATCTCGAGGCCGAACTCCATCGCATCACCGCAGCAGTTTTAGGGTTATGGAGGGCACAGTTTCTGACCCTTCTCAAGGTGGCGAGGATGATCAAGGATGGTGTTATGATGCTGTTGTTGGGGACTATAACTGGGATTTGGATACCCTTTAAACTCATATTTACAAAATGGAGTTCGAGTCATCTTCCAAATCAGCTGATCCGCGTTTCAAAAACCATCTCCAGCTTGGGGCAGAGCAGTGTAAATCCGTCTGCTAGCCCCTCTTGGAATGCCTCAACTGTTTGGTTTGGCGCAAGGCGGATATTGAACTTGGAAACAATCTGGGTTAGAACATGCCGAACTTCAAGAAGACCCAGTTGCTTTCCAGCACAGGAATAACGGCCTTTATATAATGTCAGAAAATTATCTCCGGATTGAACTGTTTTTGGGACTCACCAATCGAGAAAGGGGCGAATGCTGAAGCATCGCGAACGAGATCGGGTTGTGTTGTCCATCGCTCAGGAATGAAGTCGTTGGGGCGCACAAAGCATCTGTCGTCTAGTCAAAAAGGTCAGGCATGTATCAGTAAATATTAGGGTCACCACCTACCCCGGTTCAGTGTATATGTAGGTGTTTGGATAATCGTGTTTCCTGGGATAAATGTTCCCTCGATCTCCATGCCCTGTCGGGGTGTAATTCTTTGCAGACCCGAGGGAATAGCTGGGTAAAGTCGCATGGTCTCATCGATGATAGCTTGGAGGTATTTGAGTTTAGAAAGGGCACTGTGGCTATGAGGAGAGTCCCCTTGTTTCAGGAAATCGTCAACTTCTTTCTGTAACTTCTGATAGACATGGGGATGGCTGGCCAGCTCAAACAAGGCACAGGTCATGGTCGTGGAGGTAGTGTCGCTATGTAAATGAGTCAGCCAAATATTATCATATCTTGAATTGGAAACATGCCTCCCTGCAACCACAATAAGGTGGGCATCGCCCAAGAGGTTGAGATCGTCTTGCTTTGTGTGGACTGATTGTTCTTTGTAGGCACCTAGGAGCCAGGAGAACAAGTCTGGCAGGTGCGGCTCATTCTGCCATCTAGTTAGAAGAGAAAGGGCAGATACAAATAGACAGCAGGCCTACCTTTGTCCTCTGATCCACATGTTTTCGTAGCCATTTTAAGAATTGTACAATCTGGCGATTCAGGATAGGTACATCCTTGATCAATAAATAGAGCCAAGACGCTCGACCAATTGGGCTGCCCCACAGGGTAGACATTTGAGTAAGTTCCATATAGTAATGCTTGACTCCGTCATTAAGCATATTGAAGCTCTTGCCAAATGCGAGGTCTCCCATGACGTCGAAACCATAAAAGCCGCACCAGTCCGTGATATCGACCGGCTTGCCACTTCTCTGTTGCAGCTGATTCATCAACAAGCCCGTATACTTCTCAATTCTTGGCTCGTAATCTCTCATGGCTTTTGGAATAATTAGTCTTCTTTGCAATGATCACAAAATTAACTTATTCATACCTTTGGCATTGAGACCTCTATCCCATACTTTTCTTCGGAGTGTATGCTCCTGCTTATCCCTTGTGGCATGCAAAGATATAGTAGGCACAAAAACATTATACCAAGGACCCTTTAGACAAGGAGACGAATTTTGGTAAATTGTGGCCACGGCGCTCGGTGACGCAACTGAAATCTCGGATGGACCTTTGACTGAGTTAGTGTTGCGTTGATATAGAACGGAGACCTAAGTTAATACCCAGTCTAATGAAATCGCCATAGGTTTTGTGTAGCTTCTGCACTTCCAAAAACATATGAAACTTCTTCATCGACATTGATATCGCGCACAGCGCAGACAGGGGAGCAAATCTTGGACCAGGGAATCGGCGCAAGGGATGAAATAAAAGTCTGTAGACGACCATGCTGCTGTATACTCCGACTATGAAGGCTGCCAGGAGCACAGAAGAAATATACCATGCATCGAGAAGGCTCCGGCGATCCTGGTCACTATGATAGGCTAAGAGGCCAAAGAGAGATGCATAGATAAGACCGAAGGAAGCAACAATACGATGAACGGCAACATCCCACTCTCCAATTCGAAATATAGCTAGGTGAGTGGCGACACCACATAAACCCACACAACAAAGGGCAGAAAGGCTGTCGGGTTGAATATTCGGAGGGGTAATCATAGTGAAGATTGGCTGCTGATAGTCGAAAGAGAGTAAGTGCTATTGTTATCACTCGCCCAGTTGCAGATATAAGGCATCTCTATACTGTGACTATTGAGCTATATGTAATGCTGACATCTGATATCTTGACTCAGGGGCGAAATCGTTACCCCGCATGATCTACCAAGGTAGTCAATCACTTATGCAAGTGTGTACTGCAAGACACGTGAGACTTCCTTGCCCCTTCTTGGACATTTGACAATCCTGAGTCAGTTGGCCCTGAGTAAGCCGGCTGACCGGGAGATCACACGAAGTGTCAAGGATTAAATGAGGGGGAGAAACAAAGCTGGTAAACAGAGTCATCAGATGACCTATGTTCGGGCTGGTGGTCTGAATGATGTCATGATTCAGGTTCGTGGCAAATGTCATGCATAGAGAGTAAGTGTTAGAAGATGATTCCATGTACAGCCAATTCTGATAAGCAATCTGCTATTGCTGCCATGCTCTCATTATTGACTGATTAATAATAACATCTCTCTTCGTTCTTATAGATCTGTGTGCCAGCAGCTAATATCCACTACTTCCCAAGCCTCCGATTCTGTTTTCCATAGATATCATAGGATACGTTGACTTTCCAAAACATCTACTAAAAGTCTTTTAATATCTCGTCCAAGAGGTCCACTCCATCTTCACTGCTGTCTAGCTCTCTATCTTCAAGCTCCATGCTAGCAAATGGATCCCAGTCCAGGCTATATAAATCAGATACCTGTCCATCAGACGGAGATGTACTAGATTCGTCCGTTTCTGTTACCAAATCGAGAGAACCAAGGCAATTAATACTTTCCAGACCCTCAACAGCATCAGAAACATTCGGTGAGATCGCGGTTTTCGAGGGGCGGCAGTATTCCATCATAGCAGACCAACTACTGCTCGACATGGTACAGCCTTGCAGCGATTGTGAAGAGCACAGAACTCGTTCCATCTCTGACGTACAGCTCAAATACTGGTATGGCTGATAGGCTATAATGTCTGTCCAGCTTCGTAGGCAGCCCTTCCATTGACTCGTCAGACCACTCTCGACCGAGCTGACAGTTTGGCGGACCAGAAGGCCCAGAGGTTCGATACCCTCAAACCGGGGCTGATATGCCTCCAACATTTCGATCAGTATGCAAAGCCGCCTCTGATTTTCTGTGGCATGACCGCCGAGCCTAGCTTCGAATACATGCATCGCTATGGGAACAGCGGCAAAGGCAGCCCTGGTGAGATAGGTCATTATTATCTGCTACATTTTTGTTGGACGTAATGTACTTACACACTGATGGGCAAAAAGCGTGCAAGACCAAGTCTAACAGGCTCTGAAAGATGGTCGATAAAGCGAAAGGTAGCAGAACGAACCTCATCGACCAGGGTAGAGGGGAGGAACTCGGCCCAATCAGACAAACCAACATCAAAGATGAGCTTCTGATGATGGAGGAGCAGTTTGGCGGTACTTGCATCTTGTCAGTTTCAATTTATTTGTGTAGATTGCCAACTTAACTTACTAGTATTGTATGTATATGAAGTTTGTGTAGACAATGACAGACGGATGTCGTTGTTCACCTCCGTGGCCTAAATTGAGGAATTCTTCTCCGGTGGCACTGAACCAGGCCGAAAGATCATCTCTGCATCTGGATAGAATTGCGCGATCATCAGCACATACAGTCTCCAGGTTACGTGAAGCACTGCGATGTCGAGCCATAAGCTGAAGCAAATCTACTACCGTGTAGCAAAACTCCATTAATCGACGGAATATCCTGAATAGCTGGGCTTTTGTGTGCGGCGTATAGACCAAAGAACCGTTGAACTCAGAGCTAAAGTCTTCTTCCACTGGAAGCGGGTATTCCCCCGGAATCTGTACGCATCGCCTTTGTCCGAGAGAAATACTGCGATCACGGATGATGCAACACCACCAGAGACGTTTTAGTGAAGCTGTGTCTGGTTCACTGATGTGCCTTACATGATTGGCACTAAGGCTTTCGGCGTGTTTGATCGCTCTTGTCAACCATACTGAGTTAGGTGTTGGGTGATCGTTGCCAGAGGAAACAGGTAAAAAGGTAAGCAGCAAAGCGCCCCGTGCTAGGTCAATGGCAGAGGGTTCGATGTCGAAGACATAAAGAAGCGAAATCAAGTTAGCTACCGTCAGTGTTGAGTGACGAGAAGAAAGTTACCTTGGCTCGTTGGTAAAACCTCGCAGCGGCAAGGCGGGGGCATTCAAACCCCAATTCTTTCGTTACAGATTCAGGCACGAACTATAGTAGTGTCAGCTACACCTCGAGAATGCCATCAGGTTCACCCACGCTGCAAGAGGTAAACAGCATCGCCTGGATCAAAAATAGAGACAACTTATTCGTCTTCTGTCCATACTGTTCCCAAAACACAGACTCATCCATCAAGGGTAGCATTGGGTGCACGTGTAGAAAGTATTCTCGAATAAATTCATCTAGTATATGTCTGGGCGGAACGTTGAGGCATCCGTGCTGTCGTAAAAGGCCAACGTCATCTGCAGGAAGCCCACTCAGATCCGGTTTACTTATAAACGCAAGGCGGTCATCTGTCGCCTTCGACGCCGCGCTATCGCCTTCCGACCTAGCATTAGTTGATTCCATTTGCTTGTTGTCAAGACAGAATGGTGAGGGATTCGAGAATGAGAATGGGGAGTCTCCCAAGAAAGAATCGTTGCTAGTTGTAAACATGCCATCTTGTAGCCAGATGTCGTTGGGAATAGTGATCGCAGAGCTAGTGTTGGTCTTAATGGTAACTTGGGCCTGTTTTGTTTCGAGCTTTCTGCTATGACCTGGGTGAGCGTCACTCGTCTTACGATTTCCCGACCAGGTCAATGGACGACTTACCGCTTTGGCTTTCGGCCCCTGATCTCGCAGTGGACCTCATCCAAACGACAATTTAGACAGGGCGAACCTCCAAAGGCCAGGTCGCAACGGATCTTTCTACTTCTACAGTGGAGGCATGCTTGCTTTGCACGGCGTTTTGGCATACCGAGGTTGACGAAGCGCATTGAGGGACGTTTTCTGAAGATTGACAAGCGATAGCTGGGTTTGCAATTGTCAAGAGTTGTGAAAAAACCAGCCTGTAGCCGGGAGCTGACCAGTTTCTGTTCCCCAAGGTTAGATTACCCCATACCCCACAATCGGCTAATGCATCTTGACTCAGGAATCGCTGCCTCAGCGTTTTGGCCCGATTACCGCCGGAATGCGGGGTCCACAGGCCAGGTCGCACCAGATCTTTCTACTTCTACAACAAAAGCATACTTGCTTAACACGGAGTTATGGCCTGCTTAAAAGGATAATGAATGTAAAACACAAGCACTAAAATAATACAATTAAAAGAGAAAAAACGATTGATAGTAAAATACCTATAACCTGCTTCTAAGCTATTAATCGTCCATATTTGCTGAATGAGCACATTCTCGTTGGATCAGTTGAGCATGAGCTTCAGATCTAGGTTTGATCGTGGCCATAAAGGGTGGGTCTCCATACCCAATAAGAAAACTCCTCGATGCATCTACTGGCTTGCCTGGAACCTCCTCAAAATCGAAGCAGTAGAGCAACCTGCTGACCGAAATGAGCAAGTTGTTCCATGCCACATTGTTCCCCACACACACTCTCCGACCTGTTCGTCTGTTAGTGCGCCGTTCTGTTACAGAAGCTCAGTAATTGAGAATATCCTACCTGCACCAAACCCCACATGTCCTTTGGTAGGAACATCCAGATCGTCATCGAGAAATCTTTCGGGATAAAAGCGTTCTGGCTCTTCATAGTCTAGGTGGGATATTGCCCAGCTATTGAATGTTACGACGGTTCCCGCAGCAATACGATAGCCATCAAAAGTATCGTCCTTTGTCAACGCATGAGGGACCCCTGTTTCGACAATTGACGGTCTATAGCGTGATTAGCCAATATCCGGACAATAGAGCAAGTAGAAGTCGAAGGTAAGAAACATACTTCCAACGCAGACCCTCCTTGATCACGCCCTTGACCAAGGGCAACTTTGCCATGTCATCAAAGGTAGGCATGCGCTCTGCTTTGTAACCGCATACAGAGTCAAGCTGCCTTTGGGTTCTCCCAACCCAGTCGGGATACATCACCGCAGCAGCCAAGATCAAGATCAAAGTAATTCTTGTTGTATCCGATCCAGCCTCGATAAGAGTACCCGCCATCCAGTAGCTCTCCTCCTCGGTGAATTCGCCATTTGTATTTCGCTCCAAGAATTCTGTCATGAAGCACGGTTGTTGGGTCCCAAGTCTCTGCCTCTCCAGAAGGTCATCTAGCAACTTCTTAAAGACCCTAGCGCATTGAGACACCGTAAGTATGAGTTTGTGTAACGTGCCTGAGCCATGCTGGTTCTTGAGGTTACTCACTTTCTTGTTGATTGATGAAGAGCATCTCCCCACCATCGCCAAACTTGCCATGACTTGGGTATTGGTACTTTCAGCAACCAAGGGCAAATATCCACTAGGCTTTGTCCAGGCATTGCATAGCGGGTAGACTTCGCAAGGTTGCTTAGCAAATTAGCCATGTCCTCGTCCCCCAAGTCTGAGCGCCTGCCGTAGATAACGCCCATAATGATGGAATTGGCATAGCGGGCATTTGCTTCCCACCAATTCTCAGGGTGATTCAGGTAATGATAAAGAAGAGCGCGCGACTCCATATCTTGGTAGGGTTCGAACAGGTTTGATTTGGTGTTATTGAGAATCAGGTGCATTTCTTTTCTCGTTCTTCGCCAGTCAGATCCATAAGGCATAAAGAGAAATCGCTTCTTGCCTGAAATCAGGTCATTGGCCATAGGAAGGTTTTGTCGAGAAGAATATATGGCTGCTTTCTTTTCGAGCAGTTCATGCACTGCTTTGCGGGAATTCAGGAATAACCAAGGTGTTCCTCCAAATGTCATAGTGTACCTAGAGGTTCGAGGTCAGCTTTATGGCTTGTTCCAGAGCAAATGAGGGCAGGGGAAAAGAGAAGGCAAGGCAAGCTGCAAACTCACATCTCTCCTGTTCTTTTGGCGATTTCAGTCATCCATGGGCCTTGCCCCTCAGATGGTACCTGGAAGCTATTACCGAAGAAGGGGATGCCAGGTATTGGATTTGGGTAGTTGTAATTTTCATTTCGACCGACTCTTCCAGCTATAAATAGAGCTATGGAAGTAAGGAGTGTAAGTCCAATCATGAGATAGAAAATGTGTGCTGGAAGCCTATCGGCCCAATTCTGGTCGAGGTTGAAGAGGGCCATTGGATGACGTTAATGGAAAAGTATAATATGCTTAATCTTTTAATAAAGTCTCCTTTAATGACTTCAAAGGAAGGTGCTACGAATGGTTTACTCTAGGTCAGGTGCTTGTTAGTTATATAGTTTTAAATCGATTGGTGCACCTTCGGATTGCCGAAGTTCTTTCTAAAGACACTACTTCAAATATGGTAAGAAAGTCACAGGAAATTTGATCCATGTCGGTTTGACGTCGGGTCGCAAATCGGGATGAGAATTCACAATCGGCATGCCGAAGCCGAAACAGCGCCACTATTCCGTAAAGGACGGCGGTGTGTATTGCCCGGAACTTGGCATATAATGAGATATATAAACAGGCTTTTCTGAGGCAAATAAGCACAATTACAGTAAACATTTTATATATTACAATTTTTCCAAGTTATGTAAGACAAGTGAAGCATGCTGAAATATGGGAATATATCGCCCGATTACCTTATTTGAGAAGCACTCACTCAATATACCAACTAAAGGAAGTCTGGACTGGTTTTCTTCCGAATGAGTAGCATCAACTGGAACCAGCTCAGCACCACATATCCCATCGGTCTCACATGGCTCAGCCAAGTACGGGGTCCCTTTGTTGTGACTAATCCATCTCTGAGACTCGAGCGACTCAGGTCCATCTAACTGAACCCGAGGTAGACTAATGGCTTTTGTGCCTGTTATACCTGACGGTCTTTTTTTGGTGGCAGTCCAGTAAGTCCAGAGACACAACAGAGAGTGACAGACACCAATTAAATGGAAATCTCTGCGTTCCTCTGGTGTGATCATTCTACAAGCTCTGATAAGCTGACCCGCATGCCAAATTGCTGACCTGCTGGATCGACCTTGCCATTCTTGAAGCTGAGAAAGATCATCAGAAGCAGACGTTTTTTTCCCATTGGTTAAAAGACTGTCTCTGAGATGTCTGGGTATGGCCGAGTAAAGGATGTTGAACTCTACCATAAAGGTGAGAATAGGTGGTTTGGCTGGATCTCCTTCAATTATGTGTCGCAACTCACTGAATATAAATACCAGATGCGAGTCAAGAGGTGATCGAGTCACGTCAGTGAACGACCAACCAGGATCCTGTTTCTTGTGTAGAATTGAAATTCGACGATGATCTTTGATAAGGAGCGAAAGTAAAGAATATAGCACCCAAAGTTTAGACAGACTTGAGGGCAGGTCGATCGATCGGATATCAGAGAGGCAGTCGTTAATCGTTATTCTAGGCTCTACAGGACGAGGGTACTGTTTATAAAGGGATTCCCACTCAGCCGCTGACTTTGCAAACCAAAACCGACAATCTTCCGGTAAAGGTGTCGAGACTTCGAGCGGACACAACTGTGCTTGCACGTTCCTTATGACGGATCGCTGCGTGCATTGTAGAAGATGTCGGAAAACTGTCCTATGATCGTTTGTTAGATTTTGTTATATAGAAGTAATGAGCTAAGGCTTACCGCTTGAAGGACTCCTGTTGTGCCCATTTTCCCCACGACTTATCTAGCTCGCTGGAGGGCCTATCCAGCATGAGACTTGGATGAAAATAGGTATGTTGAGCAAGCATGCCAGCGTGTCGAAGCATCTGTCGCCTGTTAGATTTTGAAAGATTCAGGTTTGCTGGTGGGACTTGGTTACTAATATTGTAAGCTCTGACAAAAAATCAGATATCTCAGATATTCTTTTGTCCCCACTCCAAAGGCCCGTTTCTGACAGTATCATAAGCGATTAGACATACGAGAGGTCGCGAGTCAAGGTATTTTCCCGTTCACCCTGCTATCAGATTAGTCGTGAAATCATGAGCTAGTAATTGCAACTTACTGATGCTGCAAGGTGGAGGCGTAGCACATCAAACAGTCCCAAGGCGAACTTGCGGGCAGAAGGCCTGGATGATGATGCAGCGCCAGCAATAATACATGCTATAACAAGATATAAACTGCAAGTTGAGGGATCGAATGTCGCAATGTGGATGAAGGCCGAGGCATTGGTTTCCTGAGTGGTGAGGAACACCTTGAGAAACTTGTCCAGTATCTCGGTTGAGGGGAACATTCGAATTGCCTGCAATGAGTGGGCCGTCTGACCCCAATCGATCATAGCCACGATGATCTCATCTCTTCTCGCAGACGACAAAGACCCCTTGATTACAGAGGGATTCAGATGTCCTAGGCCCTCCCCCAGGTGAAGTTGTTCATCGAGCGGAATATAGAGAGCGGCTCTTGCTGTGGCTATGTAGTCCTCGTTACTGGGTTTCCAACTTCCCAAAGTGGTATTGTAGGCTATTACAGCCTCCTCGAACCCGAGTTTATCCTCAGTAGGCAAGCCTTTGGAACTTGTGGCTATTGAGTCTGTGAAGTTGTGCAATGAACTACCGTCGATGAATCCGGAGAAATCAATGTAGGGGAGAGGAAGAAGAAAGGACGGGTCGAATTCCGCATGAAGCGAGGCATTCTTTGGCCACCCAGCAGTGTCACTTAGCGTCGTGTCGATAATGTCTGTAGCCTGGATGTCACTGCAAACCTATAACTCTTGAGCATGACAACCGACTCGAGCGGGGTACGTCGTTCTACCCACCTGTAGAGGTCGCGAACAATCTAGTGACATGTGAGAACTCGGAAAAGCGAAATCAAAGTCAGGAGTTTCATCATCAATCAAAAGACCTTCCCCACCCTCGTCTCTGGCAGCAGGCATTGTACTCGCCATGGTCAATGGTGGCACTTCGGCAGAGTCGTTTGTTGTCAGCGATAAAGTGGTAGAATCACCTCCATCGATTGAGGTCCTGGTGCTGGTCTCACTCAGTGCGCGTGGAGCTTCTGCTGATGCCATCCGGCAGTCTTCTCTAACCTGACTTGAGCGAATGCAGGAAACACCACGTTTCAAACAACGTCGGCATATCTCAAGATCGTCGCATCGAACCTTGGAAGCAGCGCAAGAAAGGCATGCTTGAGAGGCCCTTGGACGCCGGCTGGACAAGCCTCTCTTTCGGGATGGTTGGCTGTCTTCTGAAGGCTCCTGGGGTACTTGGCGCTTCATGACGTCCCTGAATGAAAGTCAAAAGTAGTAAGAATGGTGGTAGCATTTGCGTCACTCAGATTCCCGGACCTACAGCGGTGATCAATTTAGGGGCGGGACTCGGTAATGCCGAGGCAGGGTTATGCTCAGTTCCGGAAAGACCTGGTGCTCTTTGCATGTCAAAGGGATTAACTAGGCCAAGTTACCAGGCCTTCTAAAGGTACCGAGCTAGATGCGCAAAAAAAGAAAAGTAACACCTGGACTCGCTACTATCGAAAAAGCAGTAGTGAGGGCTTACTAAAGAGGCTATACAGAAGGTATAATTATAAGAAAGAGTTCTTAGAAAGTTATTCTAATTTGTGGCAAGGCATTCATAAATAGCGAAATAATATGCGGGGTTAATTTTCTGGGGAAGGATTAAGAAAACAAGCGTAACTTATTATTAACGGCAAAGAAACACAGATACAGCACTCCATGCCATCCAGCAACTGAAACTAACCGAAATTAGACATGCCCTCAGGTTCCCCACACTTTTGCGGCATTATTTCGGTAAAACTTTGCAGTTACGTATTTACTCCAAAAGCGGAGAAACCTACCAAAAGTCATACTTCCTATCGGCAAGCCGAAAGCTCCATCTGCATCTATGTCTTGGTCCCCAGTCGAGATCACCGGTGCCGAGCTTTGGCCATTATTTCCAGTCCCGAGAATAGCCCCACATTGAGCGCCTCAGTCTTCGGTGTTACGGAGTGCTCGGTGGTATGGGCTTTTCTAACTTACCGAAGCTTTCTGTCCTAGATAATTTATTCTTTTCGGCAAATTGTAGACAATAGTTATAGCTCGATCTCTTGAAGCCGACCTTGCATCAGTTGACCGCACAGTTAAATAGCAACAAGAGGAGCTACAGCAACAGCCTTGAAAAACTTGTATTTTCAATTCTATAGATACAATAAGAGTTTTTATTCTTCTGCTATCACCATTACATTATAAGAAGCCTACTTGAACTGACTAGAATGAGCAATCTGCTTAGCTATCATGCACTGTTTGGCGGTTTACCCTACAGGATTCTGTCCTTCTAATCAACCAATCACGCTATTCCTGCGCCTGACCGCAAAGGGAACATCGACTTAGCCAAGACCTAGTCTGACACAAAGAGATAAAGGGCAGATTGACCCAAGATGAACTTCACAGCAGAACAAAACGACAAAATTGGCAGCTGGAACTTTTGCCAATAAATATATCAGGCTTCAGCCAAAGAATGTCAGGGTCCAGTCAGTGGAGCTGCATGATAGACATTTGCCTGCCGTTTTGGGTGACCGACTTAACGAAGGTGCTCCGCCAATCAGATGCTGCTGAATAACCACGCGCTGATTGGTATTCACAAGCAAAGATGGAAATGCGACAGACTTCATGCATATGGCCTCGGAGCATACTCTCAATCAGGATACTTACAGAAGCTAAGCTATCCAGTCGGCTATCCGGCACAATCATCTAAAATACGTAAAAAGAGAATAAGTATAAAGTGCAAGATGAAGGACCTGAATTGGGCAGGCTTGAGTTGAAGACTTCAAATTGATTTGGCAGCAAGGCGAATTGATCTCAAGACATGATTGTTGGTCTATTCTTATTTGCGACTGGCGCTTTAGCCAAGGTCAGCTTCCCGCCCATCCCGTCCGATCTCTCAACTCCAGTACAGCAAAGACTGTCGCTAGATGGTCCAAACAGTAAGTCTAGTATCAACCTGTAATACGTTTCGTCGCTCATAGCTACTAGGTGTAACTATTGGCTGGAACACCTACGCCAAGCAAGCCAAACCTTGCGTGCAATACGGCCTCTCAAAAGACAAGCTCGATAAGCAAGCATGCTCGGATATATCGTTGACCTACCCCACTTCACGCACCTGGGCCAACGCTGTGACTCTTGACAATCTGTCCCCAGCAACGACATACTATTACAAGATTGTGTCTAAAAGTTCAGTTACTGACCAGTTCCTCAGTCCCCGGGCAGCTGGGGACAAGACACCATTCGCCATTAACGCCATCATTGACCTTGGTGTTTATGGAGAGGATGGCTTCACTATCAACATGGATCAAACGAAGCGAGACGTTATCCCCAACGTTCGACCTGCCTTGAACCACACAACCATCGGCCGTCTTGCAACAACAGCTGACGATTATGAATTCATCATTCATCCTGGAGATCTTGCGTACGCTGATGATTGGTTCCTGAAACCCAAGAATCTTCTTCATGGCGAGGAGGCATATCAAGCGATTCTTGAGACATTCTACAATCAGTTGGCCCCAATCTCCGGTCGAAAACATTACATGGTCAGTCCAGGAAACCATGAAGCAGCATGTGAAGAGATCCCCATCCTCAACAATCTCTGTCCTGAGGGCCAGAAGAACTTCACCGATTTCATGTACAGATTCGGCCAAGTAATGCCGCTTGCCTTCCCATCAACCTCTTCTGACGATGCGGCAAGGGTGAGCGCAAACAAGGCTAAGCAACTGGCAAATCCGCCATTCTGGTTCTCCTTCGAATATGGTATGGCACATGTTGTCATGATTGATACTGAAACCGACTTTCCCAACGCACCTGATGCACCAGGTGGCTCAGCAAATCTCAACAGCGGACCCTTTGGTAGCCCTAATCAGCAGCTCCAATTCCTGGAAGCTGACCTTGCATCAGTTGACCGTACAGTAACACCTTGGGTCATTGTTGCAGGTCACCGCCCTTGGTACACCACTGGTGATGAAGGTTGCAAGCCTTGCCAAAAGGCATTTGAGGGCTTATTCTACAAGTACGGCGTTGACTTGGCCGTCTTTGGGCATGTGCATAACTCACAACGCTTCTACCCCATTTACAACGGGACTGTTGATGCTGCGGGAATGAAAGACCCCAAGGCTCCTATGTACATTGTGTCAGGAGGTACTGGAAACATCGAGGGGCTGAGCGCTGTAGGGAAGAATGCCACGGGCAACGCATTTGCGTATGCAGATGACTTTAGCTACGCGACTATTCGGTTCCAGGATGCTCAGAACTTACAGGTCGACTTCTTTCAGTCATCGACGGGGAAGCTCTTAGACCAATCTAAGCTCTTCAAGTCACACAACAAACAATTTGTTAGACAGAACTAGAGAAATAGGTGTAATGTTATTGCCCTTGACTCCCTGCTTTGATCTGGACATCTCTACTGTTCTAAGGCCCGACTAAGCCAATGATGTTGTCGCAGTATACCTTGCAATGGCAATATTCCTTGAGTTAATACATTTCCATTAACTCTAAGATAGATATGAGCGTTACGTAATAGCAGTACTCGCCAAGGCAATACACCACCCTTCACTTCATATACAGCACTCATGCTCGTGATATTATCAGCCTTGGCGAAAGATCGTCGACGACTAATATAGCCCCACTGTGCCCTCGATCCTGAATTTCAATTGGTAGATGTGTATTTTGCGACATACGGACCTGTCCGGTAAAACGATGGTAACTTGGGCCTGTAAGGGCCAGGGTTTATACTGACCCCTGGCTCAAGGAGTCCATCAGAGACACCGCTCAGGACTCAACATACTAACCAAATGTAGTATACATTGAGCTGTCCAATCAACATCGAAAGAGTCCAAAAGTAGCTGCATAGACAGGCTCAAACAACTACCATAACAATCTTAGATTATTTATTTAAGAAGTCGTTTTTCCCCTTTTCGTCTCTATTTCGCTCACCATTCTCATATTTTCCTATCATCACAATGCCTTCTACTCTCAGTTTCCAGTCCGAGACACCCACTCCTCAGGGAGAACAAGATCGCTCTCTTGTAGCCTTGGAGCATTATGGCCTACAGCCGCCCTCTGCAAACCAAAAGCTCACTCCATTGGATATGAATATGCCCAGGCTATATGGTATCCGCTTGGTCCTTTGCTTTCCGACCAATCCTAGCATGGATAAGTGGCAGATGTGAGTCTCGTAAATGAGAATATGCAAGACAGACGACTGACAGATGCAGATATGAGAACTTGAAGAAAGGATTGGCTCACACTGTCACTTCCATTCCTTGGATATCTGGACAAATTGTAAGTAATAAATTCGACATCCGACTTAACATTTACTAATATGATTGATTGGTCAGGGCCCGGAAGAAGGACAAGATCCCAAGAACCGAAAGGTCCAGATTCTCGACTCGCCAGCTGGACACAGATTCCCGTACGTGCTATCTCTTTGAAAGACTCATTCAGGCAGTCGCTGACTAAATCGCTGTGTAGGTCCAAGGATCTTACCGATGCGCTGCCATCCTATGCAGAATTAAGGGGGAGAAACTTTCCCTTGGCAGAATTCGCTACAGCCCAGGTCGGCCCTATTGACGTCATGCCGCAAGGGCCCAACCAGCCTGTCTTTGCAGCTCAGGCTAACTTTGTCAAAGGTGGTCTTCTGCTGACAGTGGGAGTTCATCACTCTGCATGTGACGCGTCCGCCTTAGACGCCATCCTGAGCACCTGGTCACACAATACTGCCGTGGCTAGC
Organism: Fusarium proliferatum ET1; assembly: GCF_900067095.1. Classification (NCBI taxonomy): domain Eukaryota; kingdom Fungi; phylum Ascomycota; class Sordariomycetes; order Hypocreales; family Nectriaceae; genus Fusarium; species Fusarium proliferatum. The sequence continues at coordinate 4,392,476 of NW_022194792.1, read as the reverse complement.
GGTGGCTCTGGATCTTTTTCCACGTTTGATAAACCGTCTAACGATCGCGGTCCCTTGATGGAAGGGGGTCTCGGCAACGTCGACGTTTCTGCCTTTCCTGAATACGTTCTGATGCCTACTCCTCACTCCTCGGAGGGTGATCTATCAAGTATGTCTGGATTCCAGATGCCTCCACTGGCCAGCCATCTGTTTCACTTCTCACCAGAGTCTCTTGCAAAGCTCAAAGAAGAGGCAGGGGCATTCTCCTCACATGATGCTCTCTGTGCCTTTATATGGCAGCGTATGACTTTAGCGCGGATGCATTCTGGGGTCTTCAGTAATCCCACTGCAGAGGACTCAACATCGCGCTTCTGCTTTGCAGTTAACATTCGCAACCGAATGAGCCCTCCACTGCCACCTTCTTATATGGGCAATGCTTCAATGGGCTGCGTTACTGAGAATATCAGCGTGGCTTCCATTATATCAAACAACGGATTGAAGCAAGCTTCAGCCACGATACGGAAGTCTTTGAGCGACTTCAACGGTCCTGGAAGGATCGCTTCAACTATTGGGCTACTGAAGTCGCGACCTGACCCTACCGACTTCAAATTGTCCTTTAATGGCTTCCTAGGCCCGGATGTTGTTGAGTCTTCATGGGCTGATCTTGGCGTTTATGGGCATAAATGGGGCGATGCCATTGACACATTGGAGGCTGTTCGTATACCCGGTGAAGGCTCAGATGGCACTATGATGATTTTGCCCAGGCTGAAGGATGGTGGTCTGGATGTAGTTGTTGGGTTGTCAACAGCAGCAATGGAGAAGCTCCTTAAGGATAAGGAGTTCATTTCTCTTGCACGCTCTTGAATGAATGTGCATAAACTTATTTGTGCGAAGATAGTATTGTATCATAACAGTATCTCTCAATGCTTAAAACCTAAATTTTTACGATCGTCCGTTCCTTGAAGTGCCGGCCGAGGTTTTACACGCAGTCAAAGCGAAATACTTCAGGCCTACCATCGAGTATCTGGCTCTCCGCATTGCAGACTGTTTGAGCAATAGGAACACCGTCTTGAGCAAGATATTGCAGCTGTTTGCGTATCCAATCCTTTTGCTGTTGGGGTATTTCTGTGGCGCTACAAGCGACAAATAAGGGCCATACGAGAGAGAACTTTCCAGTTTGTACATTCCCGACTCTTTTGACATTTGAACCTGAGTTCAGCAAAGAACCTTCCTGCCTCTCTTGATTGGTGACGAACTGGAGGTTCATGCAGAGATCTTTGCCCAAAAGATAAGGCACTGTTGCGCATATGTCTTCCACTAATGCAACCATTTTCTGTCTAACCTTGGTGGTATCTGATAATGAAGGTAAGATAGACGAGGCGCGAAGTCGAATTGAAAGCAGAATTAGCTGCGAGATACGGTAGAAGTTCCATACGCGAGCCGTGTAAAAGTGAGCATATTTGTGGACGCTTCGTGGAGCATAGTCTGAGCGTGCATCATTGTTGATATTAAATGCAGTGGCGTAGGACCAACCAGGCGGGAGTCCTTGCGCCCAAGTGGATAGGCAGGAATCCAAGGTATCGGCATCGTGGACTATACTCTCTATATCAGTCGTCTCAAGCTGCGCAAGGTCGATACTTTGGTGTTGAACCCTTGGTATTCCAGCTGCTATTGAAAGCAGTCGGATCTCTGGGTCTTGACCTGGAGAGGGAAGCCCTTGCGTGAAGAGTTCATCAACGGGTTGACAAATTTGCATCTGGCTCATGACCTGCCGGAGTAAGTATGAAGCTTCTGTTGCAAGTATAGGAATTCTGCATCTTACCACATTCTTCTGGATGAAGAAGTGCATACTGCGTGAGAAGGGAGAGCCGTGAGTTGCTCGAAGTTTCAAAAGAGCCAGTGCTCCGTCCACATGGGTTCCCCATGCCGAAGGCATAGAAACATGGCCAGTGATGGTCTAAGACGTGTCAGTTCAATACCCAGACGTCAGTGGACATTAAAGGTTCAGAGTCTGACCTCATAGCCACAAAGGAGCAGAACACCATAAAGCGACTGATAATCCGAGCTCAGTCCCTCAGTCTTCATTGCTTCCCTCAGGGCTTTGACGGCTTTGACATATCGATTCAGGCCCAGTTGGGCAGCATGGGGTATGATTTCCGCGGCAGCGACAAGTGCCACTGCTTCCAATGCCAAGTGCAGAGCTGAACCCTGCCGTGATGCAGCATGGAGACGCGGTAGTTCCTCGTGGAGGTAGAGCGCTGGATCTTGGGTGGATAGGTTCTCGACTGTAGAGTGATAAAAGTGGCATATCGCCATCTCTTCCTTTGAGGGGAGCAGTGGAGGATGTGGAGCCCCGTACTTTATAAAAGGCGTCTCTATAACCGACAAATCTGTATTCTTCCTCCATTTTGTTTCTCGTTCATGCTGTAATCTCTTACGCTGCCGAATCTTGTCTTTTGTCTTGGAGGTCTCGTCTCTAAACAAGAGACTTGATTGTTCTCTATAACCAGAACAGATCCTGCCCAGAGTCAAACAACGCGAACACTGTGGATGCTTTTCGTCGCACTTCATGTGGTTAATATCTGTTTGATAGGGAGCCGTGATTTCTACCTGCCTTTTTGTGTGCTTTTCTATGTAATCTTGTAAGAGGGCATTGGCCGGACAATGATGACAATAGTGAAGCGTACCTGCAGTTTTCGCACCCTTTGCTTGGTATTCCGTGATACACCATTTCAGTGGCAAATTCTGTCTTAAATTGTGAGACCCTAGGACAAGTCGGTGGAATTGGATTGAGAATGTTGGCTCTTCTTAATATAGATAGATACGTTACTTGGGAGGAAGAGCGCACCCAGTAAATGAAAAGGGGTCGTATCCACTGCCTATCTTATCTTATCGTGTTTTCTTATCTATCACCCATGACAAAGACTAACCTGCATGTCTTTTTCATGTCACGAATCTCTAACGTATTTAAGAAAGGCAATAAATTTGCATATTAACATTTTCTTGGCAATTGTGCTTAATACACTAATAAGCGTAATCTCTGCGCCAATCATTTATCTCTCGTCACCACCTTCCTGTCGTCTCAGCCTCTAATACAATCAGCCCCCATTCTTTAGACTTTCTCTCCCTCAACCTTGGCTTCAAGCTCCTCCTGATGTGAGGTTTTTGTCGATGCAAATTTCCAAGCAGAAATGCGTCGCTCGAATAATTCATCCAACTCATGGTACGTTCGACCCTTCGTTTCGGGGAACATGAGGATGCAGGGAATCAAGTACACCAAGGTAATACCGCCAAAGAAAAGGCCGATCTTTTGACCCCATCCAGCATTCTGATTTGACAACATGAGGGGAACGGTATAATTCTGAGTCGAGGTTAGATAAGAACTTGTGACGGTAATTGCGTTGACCTACGAATAAAATACCAGTGGCGTATTGGATTGTTACTGCAATCGATGTCGTCTTTGCACGTAGACTTGGGCTCGATATCTCGACCAAGCTGATCCAGCCTTCAAAGGATTAGTTACACACTGACCCGAGTACTTGATCACAACATACCAATAGGAGCGAGTGTATTTGCATACACGAAAGCCCAAAGAGAACACAAGGCGACCAGCGCCATTCTCGAAGCGCTGGTCTGCTTCATAAAACCCAAACCGCCAACAATAAAGCAGATAGTCGCCATTGCGGCACCACCACCGATGACGAGCGTTCTTCGGCCAACCTTGTCAACGGTGTAGAAGGAAATGATGATACCTACTACAAGAACCATCTGCTTGACCATGTTACCCAAGAATGGGTCACTGACTCCAGCCAGTTGAAAGAAGTATGTTGTGTAACCGAACATCAAGGGAACTCCAACGATGTTTTGGAACGTGAAGGGAAGAGTTGAGATAACGGCTCTCTTCATGTTGATCTTGCTGGTGAAGAGAGCTTTCCAGTCCGAGTTTTCATTGCCGGATTTGGCGGTTGCTGAGGACTCGTCCATCTCATACTGGATAACCGAGTACTCACGATCGATGTCGTACCCCTCGACGTTACCGACAAGTCGCTTCAGGGCCTTCTTGCCTTCATCGTGTCTCCCTTTTGATGCATACCAAGCTGAATTCTTCATGTCAGCTATTCGTCTCGGTGAAACAAATGATACAAGAACTTACAGGGTGTCTCGGGAAGATAAAGCATAGGGAAAAGCCAAAGTCCAGTGAAGACGAACTCTGAGTAAAAGATATGACGGAAGGCCATCGGATTCGTCTCCTCAAGGACCTTTAAAGCAATGGCGAGAAATACTTGACCTAACGCAAATGCAAGGGAGAAGCTGCCTAGAAGAGCACCACGGAATTGAGGGAGAGCAACCTCTGACATGTAGACCATGACTGATGTTCCCATCATACCGCCTGCACAGCCAGCCACGAGCCTAGCAATGAGAAGAGTCCACCAATTGGGCGCAATGACCTGGATTACAATAGACTGATAGTTGTCTGTTAGAGCTATGCTGCCGTGGTTGGACTTGAACAGACACCTACCAGAGTCAGAAAGAATGTCACTCCCCACATGTTGAATTTGCGACCGAATTTGTCCGCAGTGACTGGAGCAATAGTCTGGATAAGAATGGAGGTGACAAAGTAGCAGGCCGCCCAGAGCGAGATATGCTGCGAGTTGAGAGCTGGTTTGCCGGTTTGTGGATCTTTGACGGTGGCAAAGTACTCGATGAAGCCTTCGTTGGCAATGATACTTCCGATAACTGAGTTTGCATAACCAGCGTACCTATTAACAAGGGGATCAGTACTCCTAACGAAAAAGCTGGTGGCTCGGAGCTGGTACTTACATTCCTGCCAGAGAGACACCCAGTCCGGTGATGTAGAGTCGCCAGAACTTCCTAACGCATTGAGCCCGCGTCAAGCTCGCAAATGCAGAGGTTGGTGCTACATCGCCAGTCCCTTTCTTCTCGTCATGCTCATGCTCAGCCTGGACGATGTCGACATTCTCGCGGCTCTTCGCCATTGCTGATTCTTCTCTCTTGTGATTGTCCTTTTGAGCCAAATGTAAATGGAAATCTGCTGTCTTGAGATGAAGTCAATGATCTGCAGAGGCACTCTTATTTATGTCTACCATGAACCAGATACCGTCGGCGAGAATTCCGACCAATATGTTGCCGTACACATGATTTGCATCAACAATTCGCCTGTTGAAAGCCGCTCGTTCCCCGGATCCCCCACAGGTTGGTAGCGAGAAACCGAGGAAGTGGTGTGCTGCTACTGTTGCAATGCGGGGATGATGGGTCTAACCCCAGAGTAGAGTAGTAGTGCGGAATTGTAAGGCCACAGGCGTTGTGTCAGGCCATCCATGACAGGTTTTTTGACAGTTACGGTAGCCCGGCGTTTTCATCGGCCGATGATTCCTCCTACACCGGCCAACTCAAACCATGGCATTGCCATGATTGGCGTGTGCTACGGGCAGCTTTTGCAAAACACGCCTTGAATTCTGGTATAAGCTAGTCCTTGTTGATATAGAAGGCCAAATCGACATCTATGCCAAAATTCATCTTAAGGGATTTTTTTTACTCTATCTACCCTAATATAGCACTAAAGGCCCCTTTAGGCTTCTAGGCAATATAATATTATTATATTAAATATTATTGCTATAATATAGCACTATAGACTAAAATTAAGGCCTATACTAAAGGCTATAGCCCTCTCTCTTATATATACCTATATAAGCCTATAATATACTATTTAAAGCTAAACTATTTATTTTTACTTTTATTATTATAAATTATATTAAATTCTGCCTTAAGACTGGCTATAACTATAATAAACTTTATATAGAATTAAAGGCCTTTAAAGAAGTTAGTTTTTACCTATTTTATTAATAACTACTTATTAAAGCTATTAAAGTTATTAACCTTACTATAAGTAGCCCCTTTAGGTCTAGTTTAATAATAATTTAAACTAAATAAATATAATTAATCTCTATTATATATATTAATACTATTAATATAGTTACTAAAAGCTAATAATATAATATTATAGTAATAAGCTATAAAAGTATAATTACTATTAAACTAAAGGCTATATTCTATATTACTTTAGGATACCTTAAGGAAGTTATTTTAGGTATTTCTATATTAAAATATAATAAAGAAGTTAAAAGTAAAAATATTTAAAATAAAATTATAGCTTTATTAAGCTTTATATTTTTATTTTATAATAAAATAGTTTATTTTATTATATTAAGCTATTATAAAAAGTTTTTATTAATAAAATAGAAGCTTATTAATAGCTATATTATTAATATATATTTAAATAGATTTATTATATATAGAGATATTATTTATAAGACCTTATAGCTAAAAGACTTTTTTAAGGCAGTAAGTATTATACTTTTTATAAAGGCTAAAGCTTTAGTTTTTTTTATACTTTTATACTTTAATATATAAAATAATTTAAAAGATAGTAATACCCTATAGTCTAATAAGCAGGTAATTAAGTAGGCAGAAACTAAAATACTTACTTTAAAGTATATAATAAAAATTAAAAGAAAGATAAAAAATAAAAAGGAAATTATATAAAATAAAAAAAAAGAGAATAATATTAAAGCTAAAATTAAAGTTAAAGTTAAAGCTAAAAAAATAAAAGGTAAAAAAGAGAGATAATATAAAGATTTAAATATATTTAAGGTATTTCTTTAATTTATAATATTAAATAAAGATTAAAGAGGTAAGAAAGATAAAAAGAAAGAAAATTAAAAAAAAGCTAAAAGGTATCCTTTATAATTAAAGGCCTTACTATAAAGGTTTAAAGAATAATATAAGGCTAGCTTTTAACTCTATAATTAATTTTATCCTAATTAATATTACCTTAAGTCTTTTAGTTAAGTAGCTATATATTAATATTATATATAGCTAAATAAGACTATATATAATTAATCCTATCTATAGGTATTTCTAGAAGACTAATAGCTAGCTATTTTCTGCTAAATATATATACTTTTAATTATACCTATAGATATAAATATATAAAGAGCTTTAGGTTCTTAA